>NW_022872844.1:0-10371 GCF_900324485.2 Mastacembelus armatus
TGGGAGATGCTGCAGCATTCCCACTATGTTATCTTGCTCTTTATTATTTATTAGGGATTCGATTTTCCGTCGTTTGTTTCTTCGCGGTCCTCTTCCTCAGACTTTTGCTAGAAAGACCGTTCAAATATTCATTCAAAGGACTTGTCCTGCTTTCAGTGGTACCTTTTATCGCTTTATACTTTTAGCACTTTTTCACCTTTCTGGTTTCTAGAGAGAATTCCGCTAGTTGTCACTCTTTTAGCTTTTAATCTTCAAGTCATAACTTTATCTTTAATGTAATTATTACTGAATTTTTCTTGTACCTGTTAATGACAATTATAATTCCAATCCCTTCTGGTATGTATCTTCACACAAACCAAAATAATAAGGTATATAGTCTAAATTTGTCCCTGCAGCAATCGCTAGCTCTCTCGCTCTCGGGCAGGAAGCAAGTGCTGCAAGCTAGCGCTGGCAATACGGGATGAGATTAAAGGAAATATAACGTTTCTTAATCGCCTAATGAAAATTCACAATACGCCAGTCAATGTGCTCCGATGTTCACGTCAAGTATCTGTGAACGAACACACACACACACACACACACACAAACACACCACACACACACATGTCTCACGAACAGACAGCTGCTTACGGACTTTGTTTTGAGCTGTTATATGTGACAAGCCCAGAGTGGGAGGGGGACTGACGCAGCAGTTAGCACACGCTGAGAGCAGAAGCAAACAAAACTTCACCTCACAAAACGGAGGACACAGAAAAACTATAAGACCTATCGAAATAATTCTTTCACTAACAGAACCAGGAGGCTTCAACGAAGAGACTGATCCGCTTTTTGTGAAGATACCCAAAAAATAAGGATTCGTAGCGAGTTAGAAACAGCCTTCATTTGTGTTTCCCCCAAAACTAGACATGTTTAAAGGGGAGTGAATGAGAGATGGAGCCGTCACTCCCTGTCTGTTGGCCAGTTGCGAAAAACCGTAGGCCTATGAAAATAAGAAAAGCATTGCCTGAAAGAGACAAAAATCTCTACTACTTTTGAGAAAATGGTGTATGAAGAGTCAAAATTGTGGCCGTGACGGCGAGTTAGAGAGAAAAATTTTCAATAAACTTAACAGCTTCTCCCGCTCTAGCGTGACGTCACACGCTCTAGCTCTCTCCATACACACCAATGTAAAATTCGAAATTTCCAAAAAAACCATAAAACTTAAACTGCCATTAAAGAAAAACCATAACAGATATCAAAAAGCTGAATACAAGCTAAAGATTAATGCCTTCTGACCCGTTTAAAAGTCGAATGGTGTTTCTAGCTGAAAGTAGGCTGAAGTAGTTAAAGCTGAAAGAGGACAAGTTTTAGAGGATTTGAACATTCTCCATTCATTCCTATGGGAGAAAAAATTTTTAAAAAGCTGAATATTTCAAAAAATATGAAAGATATCAAAAAGTTGAATACAAGCAGGAATGTCCTTAAGAAGCTGAACGTTTTGATACCTGAACGGTCTTTCTAGCACAAAGCATGCGGAAGGAGTTAGCGACCGAAAACATAATAAAAATAAAGGATAACAATAACATACGAGAAAATGCTTTCCTCGGAAGATGCGTGTGAATGCTGAAAGCTGAATGAAGCTGCCCAACGAGTGCGTGAAAATGGCTGAAACGCAATGCTGAACAAGCTGAAGGCTGAAATGCAATGTTGAAGAATCGTGGAAGCTGAAATGTAAAAGTGGAGTTCGAAGCTTAACCCGTTTAGCTAAAAAAAACTTTTGAACATTGCTGAAAATGGCTGAATGTATTGCTGTATAAGCTGAAGGCTGAAATGCAATGCTGAATAAGCTGAAGGCTGAAATGCAATGCTGAAGAATCCTGGAAGCTGAAATGTGAAACCAGACTTGGAAGCTTAACTTAACTAAAACTACTCAACACTGCTGAAAAGGCTGGAAAGAAAATCATATGATGTAGAAATTGCTAAAAAGAAGTTAAACTAACATGAAAGAAGACACAGTGTAGTGAACGATGGAAGAACTAAAGGATTTGATATATTGCTAGCCTGGGGCAGCTAGCCTGAATGCTGAAAGCTGAATGAAGCTGCCCAACGATGCTGAAAATGGCTGAAATGTATTGCTGAATAAGCTGAACTGAAATGCAATGCACAGTGTAGTGAACGATGGATGAACTAAAGGATTTGAATATATGAGTTAAAAAAGGGCAGAATGAAACAGCAAAAGTGAACTTGTAGAAAGACTGTATAGACAGAACAATGTAAGTTTAAAAACTAATAAATACTGCTGAAAAATAAAGAAGGTAAAGGCTTGTGTAAGCGAATCACAATATTTGAAGGCCGGTTTCTTAGAGAACGAAGAGAAGATGAAAGGAACGACTGAAAAGGGAAGATATGAAGCAAAATAAAGCGCCGAATGCTGAAAAAAATAACACATACATCCATATGAGTAAAATACAGAAAATTGCCAAAGAAACTGGAGGGTCCTGGAAGTTTTTACCGGGGGGTGGGGAGAGAGAGGGGAGAGGATAGGCATCCAGGGGAACGACAGGGCTCTCTTGGAGGGTCTGAAGTGTGCAACGGATGGAGAGACAGGGAGGGGCAGGCATCCAGGGGGAAGCAGGCGTCTGGAGGTTCTGGAAGTGTGACGTGGGGTGCATAAGCTGCTATGGCCATAGTGGGAAGCAGGCTCCTGAGGTTCTGGACGTGGCATGGCGTGTGGGAAAACACAGGGGCAGCACCAGGGGAATCTTCATTAACACTACAGTGTGAGCATTCCTACTTGTTGAAGATAACATACCAAAAGGGATTGGAATATCATTTGTCATTAACAGATAAAAGAAATTCAGTTTTATGTTTACATTAAAGATAGATTTTTTTTTTTCAAAGAAAACAACTAGGTTCAGGTGAGAAAGTGAGGTCAAAATGAACTACCTGACTGCATTACCCAGTTGCTGTGCGTAATGCAGTCAGTTAGTGTCATTTTGACCTCACTTTGTCACCTGAACCTAGTTGTTTTCTTTGAAAAAAAAAATCTATCTTTAATGTAATTAAAAACTGAATTTTCTTGTACCTGTTAATGACAAATGATAATTCCATCCCTTCTGGTATGTTATCCACACAAACCAAAATAATAAGGTGCTTATAGTCTAAATTGTGCCCTGCAGCAATCGCTAGCTCTCTCGCTCTCGGGCAGGAAGCAAGTGCTGCAAGCTAGCGCTGGCAATACGGGATGAGATTAAAGGAAATATAACGTTTCTTAATCGCCTAATGAAAATTCACAATACGCCAGTCAATGTGCTCCTTGTCCGTACATTTCTTGCCGTGCACTTCCTTCGGAAATATCCTTTATTTTTATTCTGTATGTTTTTCGGTCGCTAACTCCTTACGCATGCTTTGTGCTAGAAAGACCGTTCAGGTATCAAAACGTTCAGCTTCTTAAGGACATTCCTGCTTGTATTCAACTTTTTGATATCTTCCATATTTTTTGAAATATTCAGCTTTTTTCAAATTTTTTCTCCCATAGGAATGAATGGAGAGAATGTTCAAATCCTCTAAAACTTTGTCCTCTTTCAGCTTGAACTACTTCAGCATACTTTCAGCTAGAAACACCATTCGACTTTTAAACGGGTCAGAAGGCATTAATCTATTAGTCTTGTATTCAGCTTTTTGATATCTGTTATGGTTTTTCTTTAATGGCAGTTTAAGTTTTATGGTTTTTTTAGGAAATTTCTGAATTTTACATTGGTGTGTATGGGAGAGAGCTAGAGCGCGTGACGTCACGCTAGAGCGGGAGAAGCTGTTAAGTTTATTGAAAATTTTTCTCTCTAACTCGCCGTCACGGCCACAATTTTGACTCTTCATATACTATTTTCTCAAAAGTAGTAGAGATGTTTGTCCTCTTTCAGGCAATGCTTTTATTATTTTCATAGGACCTACGGTTTTTCCGCAACGTGGCCAAACAGACAGAGAGTGACGGCTCAATCTCTCATTCACTCCCATTGTAAATCATGTCTGGAGTTTTGGGGGAAAACACGAATGAAGGCTGTTTCTAACTCGCTACGAATCCTTCATTTTTTGGAATATCTTCACAAAAAGCGGATCAGTCTCTTCGTTGAAGCCTCCTGGTTCTGTTAGTGAAAGAATTATTTCGATAGGTCTTATAGTTTTTCTGTAGTCCTCCGTTGTGTGAGGTGAAGTTTTGTTAGCTTCTGCTTCACTCAGCGTGTGCTAACTGCTGCGTCAGTCCCCCTCCCACTCTGGGCTTAGGTCACCATAGTAACAGCTCAAAACAAAGCTCCGTAAGCTCCGTAGCAGCTGTCTGGTTCGTGAGACATTTTGTGTGTGTGTGTGTGTGTGTGTGTGTGTGTGTTCACAGATACTTGACGTGAACATCGGAGCACATTGACTGGCGTATTGTGAATTTTCATTAGGCGATTAAGAAACGTTATATTTCCTTTAATCTCATCCCGTATTGCCAGCGCTAGCTTGCAGCACTTGCTTCCTGCCCGAGAGCGAGAGAGCTAGCGATTGCTGCAGGGACAAATTTAGACTATATGCACCTTATTATTTTGGTTTGTGTGAAGATAACATACCAGAACGGATTGGAATTATCATTTGTCAATAACAGATAAAAGAAAATACCGTTTTATGTTTACATTAAAGATCGATTTTTTTTTCAAAGAAAGCAACTGGCTTGTTATGGGTAATGCAGTCAGGTAGTGTCATTTTGACCTCACTTTCTCACCTGAACCTAGTTGTTTTCTTTGAAAAAAAAAAATCTATCTTTAATGTAAACATAAAACTGAATTTTCTTTTATTTGTTAATGACAAATGATAATTCCAATCCCTTCTGGTATGTTATCTTCACACAAACCAGGGATGCTCACACTGTTAACTAGTGTTAACTGAACCATGCCCCCTGGATGCCTGCCCCTCTCCCCTGCTCTCTCCCACCCCCCCGTCCCGACCTCCAGAGCCTGCTCCCCTGACCTCTCCCCCTCTCTCCCCCCCGTGCACACTTCCAGGACCCTCCAGAGAGCCCTGCTTCCCCCTGGATGCCTGCCCCTCTCCCCGCTCTCTCCCACACTCCGCTCGTGCACACTTCCAGGACCCTCCAGGGCCCACTGCTTCCCCCGGGCCCGCAGCTCACTGCCCCAGCCAATCTATCTTCCAGGACCCTCTGGAGCCCACAGCTTCCCTCTGAAGGCTAGCTGCTCTACCCTGCTCTCTCCCACACCCCCGGTGCACACTTCCAGGAACCTCCAGTTTTCTTTTGGCAATTTTCTGTATTTTACTCAACATGTGATGTATGTGTGTATGTTTTTTCAGGCCTCCGCCACTCCATATTGCTTCATATCTTCCCTTGTTCAGTCTTTCCTTCCATCTTCTCTTCTTTCTCTAAGAAAACCGTCCTTCAAAAATTTGTGATTCGTTTACACAGCCTTTACCTTCTTTATTTTTCAGCAGTATTTATTGGTTTTTAAATTATACATTGTTTCTGTCTATACACTCTTTCTAGAAATGTTCACTTTTTTGCTGTTTCATTCTTCCCTTTTTTAACTCATATATTCAAATCCTTTAGTTCTTCCATCGTTCACTACACTGTGTCTTCTTTCATGTTAGTTTAACTTCTTTCTTTAGCAATTTCTACATCATATGATTTTCTTTCCAGCCTTTTCAGCAATGTTGAACATTTTTTTAGTTAAGTTAAGCTTCCAACTCCGGTTTCACATTTCAGCTTCCAGGATTCTTCAGCATTGCATTTCAGCCTTCAGCTTATACAGCATTGCATTCAGCTTAGTCAGCTTATTCAGCATTGCATTTCAGCCTTCAGCTTATTCAGCAATACATTCAGCCATTTTCAAGCATGTTCAAGTTTTTTAGCTAAACGTTAAGCTTCAACTCCACTTTTACATTTCAGCTTCCAGATCTTCAGATTGCATTTCAGCCTTCAGCTTGTTCAGCAATGCGTCAGCCATTTCAGCATCTTGGCCAGCTTCATTCAGCTTTCAGCATTCACACGCATCTTCCGCAGGAAATGCATTTTCTAGTTAGTGTGAATGCTGCTTCAGCATTCACACTTATGTTATCCTGTGTCTTTATTATTATTATTATTATTTTATCTTTTCTCCGTACTTTTTCGGCGTAACTCTTCCCATACTTGTGCTAGAAAGACGTTCAGTATCAAAAGTTCAGCTTCTTAAGGACATTTTGCTTGTATTCAGCTTTTTGATATCTTTCATATTTTTTAAGATATCAGCTTTTTTCAAATTTTTTGTCCCATAGAAATGAATGGAGAGAATGTTCAAATCCTCTAAAACTTTGTCCTCTTTCAGCTTTAACTACTTCAGCATACTTTCAGCTAGAAACACCATTCGACTTTTAAACGGGTCAGAAGGCATTAAGCTATTAGTCTTGTATTCAGCTTTTTGATATCTGTTATGGTTTTTCTTTAATGGCAGTTTAAGTTTTATGGTTTTTTTAGGAAATTTCTGAATTTTACATTGGTGTGTATGGGAGAGAGCTAGAGCGTGTGACGTCACGGCTAGAGCGGGAGAAGCTGTTAAGTTTATTGAAAATTTTTCTCTATAACTCGCCGTCACGGCCACAATTTTGACTCTTCATACACCATTTTCTCCAAAGTAGTAGAGATTTTTGTCCTCTTTCAGGCAATGCTTTTCTTATTTTCATAGGACCTACGGTTTTTCCACAACGTGGCCAAACAGACAGAGAGTGACGGCTCAATCTCTCATTCACTCCCATTATATAACAGTCGTAGCGTTTTTGGGGAAAACGCAAATGAAGGCTGTTTCTAACTCGCTACGAATCCTTCATTTTTTGGAATATCTTCACAAAAAGCGGATCAGTCTCTTCGTTGAAGCCTCCTGGTTCTGTTAGTGAAAGAATTATTTCGATAGGTCTTATAGTTTTTCTGTAGTCCTCCGTTTTGTGAGGTGAAGATTTGTTAGATTCTGCTTCACTCAGCGTGTGCTAACAGCTGCGTCAGTCCCCCTCCCACTCTGGGCTTTGATCACCATAGTAACAGCTCAAAACAAAGCTGCCGTATCAGCTGTCTGTGCTTCGTGGACGTATATTACTCGTATTGTTTTTATTGTGTGTGTGTTCACAGATACTTGACGTGAACATCGGAGCACATTGACTGGCGTATTGTGAATTTTCATTAGGCGATTAAGAAACGTTATATTTCCTTTAATCTCATCCCGTATTGCCAGCGCTAGCTTGCAGCACTTGCTTCCTGCCCGAGAGCGAGAGAGCTAGCGATTGCTGCAGGGACAAATTTAGACTATAAGCACCTTATTATTTTGGTTTGTGTGAAGATAACATACCAGAAGGGATTGGAATTATCATTTGTCATTAACAGGTACAAGAAAATTCAGTTTAATAATTACATTAAAGATAGATTTTTTTTTTCAAAGAAAACAACTAGGTTCAGGTGACAAAGTGAGGTCAAAATGACACTAACTGACTGCATTACGCACAGCAACTGGGTAATGCAGTCAGGTAGTGTCATTTTGACCTCACTTTCTCACCTGAACCTAGTTGTTTTCTTTGAAAAAAAAAAATCTATCTTTAATGTAAACATAAAACTGAATTTTCTTTTATCTGTTAATGACAAATGATAATTCCAATCCCTTTTGGTATGTTATCTTCACACAAAGTAGGGATGCTCACACTGTTAACTAGTGTTAATTGAACCATTCCCCCTGGATGCCTGCCCCTCTCCCCTGCTCTCTCCCACACCCCACGTGCACACTTCCAGAACCCTCCAGAGAGCCCTGCTTCCCCCTGGATGCCTGCCCCTCTCCCCTGCTCTCTCCCACACCCCACGTGCACACTTCCAGAACCCTCCAGAGAGCCCTGCTTCCCCCTGGATGCCTGCCCCTCTCCCCTGCTCTCTCCCACATCCCCGGTGCACACTTCCAGGACCCTCCACAGAGAGCCCTGCTTCCCCCTGGATGCCTGCTCCTCTCCCCTGCTCTCTCCCACACCCCCCGGTACACACTTCCTGGACCCTCCAGTTTTCTTTTGGCAATTTTCTGTATTTTACTCAACATGTGATGTATGTGTGTATGTTTTTTCAGGCCTTCGGCGCTTCATTTTGCTTCATATCTTCCCTTTTTCAGTCTTTCCTTTCATCTTCTCTTCTTTCTCTAAGAAAACCGTCCTTCAAATATTTGTGATTCGCTTACACAGCCTTTACCTTCTTTATTTTTCAGCAGTATTTATTAGTTTTTAAACTATACATTGTTTCTGTCTATACAGTCTTTCTACAAGTTCACTTTTTTGCTGTTTCATTCTGCCCTTTTTTAACTCATATATTCAAATCCTTTAGTTCATCCATCGTTCACTACACTGTGCATTGCATTTCAGCCTTCAGCTTATTCAGCAATACATTTCAGCCATTTTCAGCATCGTTGGGCAGCTTCATTCAGCTTTCAGCATTCAGGCTAGCTGCCCCAGGCTAGCATATATTCAAATCCTTTAGTTCTTCCATCGTTCACTACACTGTGTCTTCTTTCATGTTAGTTTAACTTCTTTCTTTAGCAATTTCTACATCATATGATTTTCTTTCCAGCCTTTTCAGCAGTGTTGAGTAGTTTTTTAGTTAAGTTAAGCTTCCAACTCCGGTTTCACATTTCAGCTTCCAGGATTCTTCAGCATTGCATTTCAGCCTTCAGCTTATTCAGCATTGCATTTCAGCCTTCAGCTTATACAGCAATACATTTCAGCCATTTTCAGCAATGTTCAAAAGTTTTTTTTAGCTAAACGGGTTAAGCTTCGAACTCCACTTTTACATTTCAGCTTCCACGATTCTTCAACATTGCATTTCAGCCTTCAGCTTGTTCAGCAATGCGTTTCAGCCATTTTCAGCATCGTTGGGCAGCTTCATTCAGCTTTCAGCATTCACACGCATCTTCCGCAGGAAATGCATTTTCTAGTATGTTATTGTTATCCTTTATTTTTATTCCGTATGTTTTTCGGTCGCTAACTCCTTCCGCATGCTTTGTGCTAGAAAGACCGTTCAGGTATCAAAACGTTCAGCTTCTTAAGGACATTCCTGCTTGTATTCAACTTTTTGATATCTTTCATATTTTTAAAGATATTCAGCTTTTTTAAATTCTTTTTTCCCATAGAAATGAATGGAGAGAGTGTTCAAATCCTCTAAAACTTTGTCCTCTTTCAGCTTTAACTACTTCAGCATACTTTTAGCTAGAAACACCATTCGACTTTTAAACGGGTCAGAAGGCATTAATCTATTAGTCTTGTATTCAGCTTTTTGATATCTGTTATGGTTTTTCTTTAATGGCAGTTTAAGTTTTATGGTTTTTTTAGGACATTTCTGAATTTTACATTGGTGTCTATGGGAGAGAGCTAGAGCGCGTGACGTCACGGCTAGAGCGGGAGAAGCTGTTAAGTTTATTGAAAATTTTTCTCTCTAACTCGCCGTCACGGCCACAATTTTGACTCTTCATACACCATTTTCTCAAAAGTAGTAGAGATTTTTGTCTTCTTTCAGGCAATGCTTTTCTTTTTTTCATAGGACCTACGGTTTTTCCGCAACGTGGCCAAACAGACAGAGAGTGACGGCTCAATCTCTCATTCACTCCCATTGTAAATCATGTCTGGAGTTTTGGGGGAAAACACAAATGAAGGCTGTTTCTAACTCGCTACGAATCCTTCATTTTTTGGAATATCTTGACAAAAAGCGGATTAGTCTCTTCGTTGAAGCCTCCTGGTTCTGTTAGTGAAAGAATTATTTCGATAGGTCTTATAGTTTTTCTGTAGTCCTCCGTTTTGTGAGGTGAAGTTTTGTTAGCTTCTGCTTCACTCAGCGTGTGCTAACAGCTGCGTCAGTCCCCCTCCCACTCTGGGCTTTGATCACCATAGTAACAGCTCAAAACAAAGCTGCGTACCAGCTGTCTGTGCTTCGTACCTGTGGACGTACATTACTCGTACTGATTTTATTTGGAATACACATGGCTATGAAATGACGTATATTCCTTAATACTAACCAAAATGTGTGTAACAATCATGGTAACGTTAAGTGAGGAGCTTTGCTCAGTTTTCAGTTAAGTTATAGTTGATGATCTGCTAGCAAGGAACAGCCCTTCTTATTGCTTCATTGGCAGCTCGTTACGTGTGTGTGTGTGTGTGTGTTTACAGATACTTGACGTGAACATCGGAGCACATTGACTCGTGCATTGTGAATTTTCATTAGGCGATTAAGAAACGTTATATTTCCTTTAATCTCATCCCGTATTGCCAGCGCTAGCTTGCAGCACTTGCTTCCTGCCCGAGAGCGAGAGGCTAGCATTGCTGCAGGGACAAATTTAGACTATATGCACCTTATTATTA
>NW_022872845.1:0-100675 GCF_900324485.2 Mastacembelus armatus
CAGAGGAAGCGGCAGAGGTAGAGGGAGCTCAGGAAGAGGCTTTGGAAATAGGAAATGGAAGGATGATGTATGCTATAATTGCGGTAGACCAGGACACTTTGCCCGTGATTGTGATGAGCAGAACCAGAGCTCAGGAGAGATGAAGGCAGACGATCAGAAGAGTATAGGAGACCAGGACCCTTTAACCCCCAAGCATGACTAGGCCCTACTGTAGATGAAATGCTGGACCTTGAAGAAATTGTAGACACTTATTATAGTGCAGAAGGGAATAAGGTAATGCCCATTAGAATGCTAAAAATTAATGGAGTGAAATAAAGTTTTGTGTGACACAGGAGCAGACAGAACAGTCTTGAGGGATAAAGTTCCTGGCGTGACAAGAGGTGATAAAAATATTTTGTAAAATCAGCAAATGGACAGGTCACCCCTTGCAGTTTCTCCCAAAGTTTTGTGATTGAGGATGAGGCATCTGGCTTTCAGGAAAAGGTAATGGCAGTTTTGTGTCCTAACTGTCCTGTGAATTTATTGGGCAGAGATCTGTTGAGCAAATTAAAAATATCTCTAGTGCCTACTACAAACGGGGATGGCGGCCATAGGCCCGGGGGAGGAGATCCCCTCTTATGTAGTGCTGAAAAACAAGGGGCACCACATTACTGGTGGTCCCTAGATCTGCCCATGCCTGACCCTGGACGCACAGGAGAGCAGCTCCTGCGCCTGCTGCCTGATCCTCAACCACCACACTCAGAAAGCCTCTCCCCAGAGCAGATGCATGTCACCCTCTATTATAAACACACCCCAGGTCCAGATTTTGACTATGTACGGAAGTTTGAGAAGTTAGGGCCACAGAGAATAACGCTTAAGACCCTTTATACTGATAGGAAAGGAAAGGCAGTATGCTCTGTTAGTCTTCCTCCAGAAGCTAAGCGCCTCTTGATGGGATGGTCACCTAATCCTCACTTGTCAGTGTCTAAGACGAATGACATGCACTGGGAGGAGTTAAAGCAGTTTTTGAATAAAGCTGAGAGTACTTGTGATTGGCATGAAGGAGAAGGAGGCTGGTTTAGTAATAGTGTGGGAAGCTGTTTTTACACAAACTTAAATTGGGTTGTGACGGCCACTCCCCATGCTCACATGGGGGAGGATGACCGAGAATGAGTGTTACTTCTGGAGGAGTTAGATCCGTGTTTGGCTGAGGTGCCTGACAGTTTCTGGTCTCGAAGCAAAACTGATGTAGGCCTAATGACCACAGCTCCAGAAGTTATTATTAAACCTAAATCTGACTATAGACCTAGGATAAAGCAGTATCCCCTTAAACCAGACGCCCTTCAGGGAATCAGGCCTGTAGTACAAGAGATGCTTGATGCAGGGATCCTGATGAGGGCACCAGAGGCTCAGTGTAACACCCCTATATTCCCAGTGAAAAAGCTGATGGGAGGAGTTGGAGGATGATCCAAGACTTAAGGGAAGTAAATAAAGCAGTTGAAAGTAGGGCCCGTGTGTCCCAGATCCTCACACTTTGTTGAACCATATAAAACCTGAAATGAAGTGGTTCACGGTTGTGGATCTCAGTAATGCTTTTTTCTCTATCCCAGTACATCCGGACTCACAGGGATGGTTTGGGTTCACCTTTGAGGGAAAGAAACTCACCTACACCAGGTTGCCACAGGGTTATGTTGATAGTCCCACTATATTTGTATCAGATTGGAAAATTGCTTATCTACATTCCATGTGCCCTCACATAGCCAAAATTTTGACCTATGTGGATGATATTTTAATTACATCAGACACTCAGCAGCATAACAAAGACACGGCGATAGCACTGTTCAACATTTTAGAAAGAAAGGTAACAGAGCATCTCCAAAAAAGCTACAGTGGGCTACTCCTGGAAGTTGTATTCCTGGGTCATAAATTAACACCAGAAGGCAGAGCCCTGACTGAATCCAGAAAGCAGCTGTTCAACAAGCTTGTAAGCCTATCAATAAGCAACAGATGATTGCAATTCTTAGGGCTGTGTAACTACTGTCGACAGTGGATTTCAGATTATGCTCAAGTAACACAACCGCTGTTAGACTTGATTTATGAAAACACCGATGGCCATGAAGCAGGGAAATAAAGTGGACTCCAGAAGGTGAGAAGGCTTTCTGTGAGTTAAAAGCACAGTTAGTGACCAAGCCTGTCTTGAGTCTCCCAGATTATAGTAACCCTTTGTTCAAAACTGTGGATTGTAAAGGGAAGTTCATGACTCGGTGCTAACTCAGTTGTCAGGAGGAAAGCAGAAGCCAGTAGCCTATTATTCTAAAAGGCTGGATCCTGTGGCTTGTGCTTGCCTGCCTGTGTCAGAGCTGTGTGTGCCGCTGCAATGGCAGTGCAAGCCTCGGCAGAAGTCGTACTTTCCATTCACTTACGCTGCTAGTCCCACACTCAGTTGACTTACTTCTGACAGAAACTAAAATGTCATTTTTGTCACCAGCTAGACATCTGTCAGTCATGGCGCTCCTAATGTCCCAGCCACATTTGACTATAAAAAGATGCCTCTACACTCAATCCATCTACACTATTGCCCACAGCTGAGGAAGGCACACCACACTGTTGTATTACAAACACTGAGGAGACGTGTAAACCCCGTAGTGATTTGAAGGATGTAGCCTTAGCTGAAGGGACGTTGTGGTTTGTAGATGGTTCCTGTTTTAAAAATGACAAAGGAGAAAATATGTGTGGGTTCGCTGTAGTGTCACTACAGGATGTCTGTGCAGCAGGGCAACTTCCTTCACATTTCTCAGCACAGGCTGCAGAAATAATAGCCTTAACGCAAGCATGTAGGCTAGCAGAGGGGAAGAGTGTCACAATTTATACAGACAGCCAGTATGCTTTTTCAACTCTTCATTTTTTGCTGCACAATGGGCTCGCAGAGGAATGAAGACAGCTGGAGGACAGTCAGTTAGACATGCTCCACTCTTGCAGGAGTTATTACAAGCTGTCATGTTACCAAAACAACTTGCGGTCTGTAAATGTGCCGCAAATACGAGGAAATTAGATCCAATATCTAAAGGAAACAATAGAGCGGATGCTATAGCAAAAGCAGCGGCGCAGGGACAGTTTGGAAAATGTAACCTTTACCTCATGGAAGAAGTGAAACAGCCTATAGATCATGAAGTACTTTCTGACATGCAGAAAAGAGCTCCACCGGCTGAACAGCAACTTTGGCTCAAAGAAGGAGCCATAATTGAGCAAGATCTTTTAAGATTAAAGACAAACTTTGCCTACCTAGAAGTCTCTATCATACGGCAGCTATTTTGACACATGGGCCCTGCCATGTGTCAACAGGAGGGATGGTATATGCAGTGGAAAAGTATTTTCATGCACCAGGTTTTAATAACTACTCAAAAAATTTTTGTAAATCCTGTTTGACTTGCTGTAAGCATAACCCACAGGGAAATCTCAGACCAAAGAGAGGGAGATTCCCCAATCCGGACTATCCATTCCAAGTTATTCACATGGATTTCATAGAGTTGTCACAATGTCAGACATACAAGTATTGTCTTGTTTTGATAGATGCATACTCTAAGTGGGTTGAGATTGTGCCCAGCAAAAGTGCTGATGCACTGACAGTGGCCAAAGCGCTGTGTAAAAGTATAATCCCAGATCATGGGATCCCACAGCGAGTCTACAGTGATAATGGTCCACATTTTGTAAATGAAAGTAGTTACGCAGATGTCTAAACATCTGGGGTTTGAATTGAAAAACCACTGTTCATACCATCCCCAAAGTGCAGGCCTGGTAGAAAGAACTAATGGCACTATAAAGATGAGACTGAGGAAAACTATGGAGCAAACGGGAAGAACATGGGTGGAATGTCTCCCCCTGGTGAAAATGTATATGAGGGTCACGCCAACAGACAGAGGCCTGACCCCATTTGAAATCCTTTATGGAAGACCTTTTACACTTCCCATTTGTGAAAATGTGTGTGAAAAACCTCAAGGAGAAACTACTCTAGCTGAATGGATGAGCAAGATGTTGCAAACTAGAGAAGTCATGAGTGCAAATAATCTGCCAAGAGATGTTTTGTCTCCACAGGTGCAGAGAGTCAAGCCTGGTGACCAAGTCCTGATAAAGGTCATCAAGAGGAAGACCTGGTCCACTCCTAAGTGGGAGGGGCCCTACACAGTGATCCTGACCACTCCCACTGCAGTGAAGATTCAGGAGAGACCTACGTGGATTCATCAGAGCCACTGCAAGATACTACAGCCACTAGGAGCCGAGTAAGGTGGAAGTCAGCCGGTATCAAAACCCTTGGCTGCTGAAGAGACCATCTGATCCTTACTCCCAGCTATGGCTCTCCATTGGCTGATTCTGTGTCTAGGGACATTAAGTATGTCTGTTATGCAAGCACAGAGGTGACTGTAAAAACCACTTGCTCCAAACAAAGGGGTTATCAATTCGGCATACAGGTATGCTTACCGTTGAATAGCTCAGCTGTAATTACAATTCCATTCCACGCCCTAGTGAACACAAGAACAGGTTTAAAGGGGGAGCAGTATAGGGCCTATTATTGGTACCTGACAAATGATCCACAGGACACAAGCTGGTCGACCCTAGTGGCCGATCAGGGTAATCGATGGACCCCATCATGGGGCACCACACGGTATGCTAAACATCAAAAACAATTATTTAAGTTGACAACGACAAATGATGGCCTCAGTCTAATGGTTAACCTTACAACAAAGTCATTGTGGCCCCCAGGAGTAAAAACTCAAGGTGCAGGAAAACGAGGGGATTGTTGGGGATTTAGGCTGTGGGCCCATGCAGCTGGCACAGACCCTTGGTTTACTCTTATCATATGTGCTGAAAATCGCACTATTACTAACCTCATAGAGCCACAAGTGAGCCCCACAACAAAAAGGAAAGGAATCCAAGTACGGAACCTAAATAACATGACTACTGATGATTGGCTTCACGTAATGACTGGAGTGAGCCAGAGTACAAATAACTGGTTATTGTTGGCAGAGGAAGCAGCAAATACAACCAAGGGTGACTGCGTGGTTTGCATGGGTTCACGGCCACTCCTTAGAGTAGCAGCTGCACCACATATGGGAAATTGTACTTTAAAGCTTCTACAAAGTTCCAGTTCTTCATCAACTTGTTCCAGCTGGGATAATGTTTTTCCTGTCACACAGAGAACCAAAAGCGCCCCCCTCTTCAATTCTCAAGTGGCCGAACAGAACTTTACATGTATAAGGTTAACAGGTATTAATCAAGTGGGGAATGTAAGTGCCCACTGGTGCAATGAAATACATAACATAACTGTCCCCAGCCATCTGTTGGTGCCTAGGGGAGATTTATGGTTATGGTGCGGAGGTAAGAGCATCTATGATGTTTTTCCACGGAACGCATCAGGAATATGTGCATTGATTAATTTAATGCTGCCTGCAGTTGTACTTGAATATAATGACGCCTCTTTTGTGCATGCCTATCTTGAAGCTAATCGTGACTGGTTCACAAAAAGAAGCATCAATATTCCAGGGCCAGACTCCACATATATTGATGCTATTGGAGTTCCAAGGGGGGGTACCAGATGAGTATAAGTTAGTAGATCAAGTAGCAGCGGGGTTTGAGTCCTTTTTGTTCTGGTGGAGCACCATAAATAAGAATGTGGACCGTATCAACTATGTGCATTACAATGTTCAGAGGTTGGCAAATTACACCACAAAAGGATTCATAGCAGTACGTGATCAACTACAGGCCACCTCACTGATGACCTTCCAAAACAGGTTGGCTGTGGACATGCTCTTGGCAGAGAAGGGCGGGGTATGTGCCATGTTCGGTGACATGTGTTGCACGTTTATCCCGAATAACACAGCTCCTGGAGGAGAATTGTCTGAGGTGGTTGAAGGATTAAGGACATTGAGTAAGAAAATGAAAGAACATTCAGGAGTGGACACCTCAATATGGGACCGATGGTTAACTGTGTTTGGAAAATACAAAGCTTTGGTGGTTTCAGTTCTGACCTCTGTAGCAGTGTTCTGTGCTGTTTTAGTTTGTGTGGGTGTTGCTGTATCCCCTGTATCCGCTCCCTGGTCGAACGCCTAATACAGCGAGCGTTGGGCCCGGTGGAGAAACAGGTGGATCAGCTGTACCCTCTCCTCATAGCCATGGACCACTCTGATGAAGACGATGATGAACAGGTTGTGTAAATACTGATTATGTGTAACTGTTTGTGCTCTGACAGAGGACCAGAGGTGGTCGCCCAGGAGCCTGGGGGCCGGTTGGGAATTTTTCCTTTACAGAAGGTTTTCGCCCAACCCCTCACAGAGCCTTGCTTCTCCAAATCTTGTTTAGTCATAATGACGAGTTTCCAGAAAATCCTACAAGGAAGATGGAAAACTCTGATACTATGGTGAAAATGACAAACAGGAGGGAAATGTTAGAATAAGGGCATTGTAAATTGCTAACTGTGTTATGAGAATTGTCATTTTGTAGACAGATTTATGTAAAGGGTGTAACCAGGCATGTCATAGTTGAGGAAACCCAGGTTTTCTGTGCAAATCACCAAGACATGTAAATGTATGGATGTGAACTCTGTATGAACTCTGAAGTTAACCTATGTTTCAACTTTCCCCTGTTGTGTAAAGTGAGACGGTGCCTGGAACCCATGTAACCACCTCCAGATATAAATTAAAGTGTTCTAAGCGGGCTCGGGGCTGCAGCCGGAGATAAGCAATAAGTTTGCATCTCCTAACAGTCACGAGCTCAACCTAGAACAAAGAAAAGAAAGTCTCTGTTTAAATGTTTGATTAGAACCAACATGCCCTTTCAGGCAGATAGCTGAAAAACATTCATCAGCTCCAGAAGTAGCCTCCACCTTCCAGAAGCCTGTAGTAGCTGCCTCCACCTACAGATTCTGGCAGAGAGCTATGGCCTAAACCTCAACTTATGTCTCCTGCAAGAAACATGCAGTTTGGACCGCCACCTGCATGTTCTGGCAAACTCAATCTGACCATCCACCTGAAGCCTCTGGCAGAAACCTGTAGTAGCTGCCTCCACCTACAGATTCTGGCAGAGAGCTACGGCCTAAACCTCAACTTATGTCTCCTGCAAGAAACATGCAGTTTGGACCTCCACCTGCATTTTCTGGCAAACTCAATCTGACCATCCACCTGATGCCTCTGCCAGAAGCCCGTAGTAGCTGCCTCCACCTACAGATTTTGGCAGAGAGCTACTGCCTAAACCTCAACTTATGTCTCCTGCAAGAAACATGCAGTTTGGACCTCCACCTCCGGATTCTAACAAACTCTATTAACCTGAGATTACACCTACATACACTGCCAGAAACTTGTAGTTGCTGCCTCCACCTACAGATTCTGGCAAATATCTGTATCCTGAACCTCCACCTATAGTCTCAGCCAGCAAAATCCAGCCTCATCCTCCACCTGCCCTTTCAGGCAGATAGCTGAAAAACATTCATCAGCTCCAGAAGTAGGCTCCACCTTCTGCTCCTGCCAGACATATTATGCCTCAGCCTCCACCTACAGCTCCCACCAGTCAGCAGTGGTCCCAGCCTTCACCTGCTGCCTCTTGTAGCCACCTCTGTCCCCAGGCACCACCTTCACATTCCAGCTCCATCCACTGCCCTCAGATAAAAATATGCATGATGGACCAAAACACATCCATCAGCATCAACCTGCATCATCTGGAAACTGGGACAGTGATGCTGAACTTCATCCATCACAAAGAGCTCTTCTTCCTCCCACTAGGCTTTGGACTCCAGGTAGTAACCACTGTGATATAGAATCATAAGACATATTTTAGATGTAGTTTTAATGCATTTGTAACCCACCCGAGTTTAACTCATTGTAGATGTTTTCAGTTAATTGTGTAGTACATGTGTCCGCCAGCAGAGGACACTGTAAAAACTAGTGATACACCTACCCTCATCTTGTTCAGCATCAGAACAATTCATGCCAGAACAGCACAGTGTTAGGAGGGCTGAACCAACTCTTAAAATATTGTTCAAGGTGGTATATTTTAATTTTTGAGTTAAAACTGATTCCAAGAGGTACTGCAGACTGAAGATTTGTCAAATTCTCGTTTTCTTATTCTCTAGTTCTTTTTTTTTGTTGACCTGATTCAAGTAGAGTGCTTGGAGCTGCTGCTGGATCATCCTAAACCAGGAACGTGCTGGATGCCTCAGTTCTCCTCAGGGAAGTAGCAACTCCTACAGCAAGCCCCATCACAAAGAGATAAGCCTGAGATACAGTGCACAAAACACATACTACCCGGGTAGCCGTAAAAACATTTTTTTCAGAGCTCTGACTTATTTTTTCTGGAGAACTTCAAAACCCCATTTTGGGTCTCTTTAAGTTAAAGGCAGAGTAAAGGAAACAAAGGAACGCTAAAGCAAAAACTTGAACTACACAAGCAGCTTGGGTTGGACCCAAGGGAAGGAAAGTACTACTTTTGTGGGTTGAATGTTGAATTGTTTCAATAAATGCTGGTTATTCACTTTCGTTATTATAAGCAGTTGTTTAATTCGTCTCACCTTTACTCCTCCTTCACAACCTAGACTTGTGAGTATGTTTATTTCACAGAAATCGGTCTAGGTAACACGTTATAACTATTTCTACACGTTACACATTGAAGAAATCAAGCCTGTCCAAGTATTCAAATGAAATCCAGGATGTTCTACATCAGTGGGAGGTGAACAGGAAACATGGGGACCATCAACAACTGGGCTCTTAAAATGTCCACTATTTATTTGAATTGAGCTTTGCTGAAGTCTGGTGTTTTAACACATATTGTCTGTGGTTTTCTCCAGGACCTGTTGGACTTCAAAGACTTCCAGATTTTCCAGGAGCTGATCAGGGCCCACAAGGGCAATTTCTTCCAGAAGATCAGTACAACAGAGATGTTTATTCCTCCTCTCCATCCTCCATGTTCACTAGACATAGAGAAAACATAGAATAATTTAGAAAAGTTTAAGTTCCTGCATTACATTCATAGAATTATCAAACTGTAATGGTTTAACAAGGTGTATGAAACAGTTGTCAGGTATAGTGCAGATTGTGTATCACTGTTTCCTACAGTTCTCGTTTGTGTTTTGTATGAAGCAATAATGAAAATGTCCTGACTTAAAAGGAGTCTTTATCTTTTTGTCAGTGTATTTATCAGAGCATCTCCACAAAAAAGACGTTTATTCACGTATACTTTCAGTTTACTTTGGTTGTACATATCAGGGATAAACTAAACAAAATTATTATACTTATTATACTTGGATTATACTGACGGCTTGTAATCAAGCCCCGGTTCCAGCTTAGAACTTAGGAAAATATATTTAAACTTTACTCAAGTTTACTTAATAAAATAAACTTTGAATACACTTTTTAATAAGGGAAATGATATATCATGAGTTTTAACGTTCAACTTGTGTTTACTTGAAGTATGTCTATAGTGACAGAATCCTACACAGAAAACTGATCAGGAGTCAATAAAAGAATCAGTAAAGAATCGGACCAATAAGCAGGATCAATAATTACATTGGTCTCATAAGTCTTATTAATTCCCATCCCTAACATTTAAGTATTAGCTTTGTACTATTGGGTGGAATAGCTTAGAGAGAGTAGAGTGCTGTTTTAGTCACGTTCCCATCAATTTTGCAAAAATGTTAGAAGCCAGTATATTCGGGGGCTAGGCTGGTAGATTTCCTAGCATGCCCTAAGACTTGAGACTATTATTGTTCGTGTTCACATTGCTTGGTTCTGATCTTTTGTTGTGTGTGTGTAACAGTGTAAATGGTTATTATTTTGTTTGTAACAGTGTAAATGGTTATTATTTCACCCTGTGTTGTAGTTAGTTATTTTGCTTTTGGACTTATTTTTACCTGCACTCGAAATAAAACTGCTTCTGGGATTCATGTCATGCCATTTTGTTGTGTAGGAGCCTTGTGTTTGTGACTGGACTGAGGTTTCTGCTTGTCAAATTAAAAGGAAGCTGTTTGAAGAACAAAGTTGTCATAGGTTCCTGTTGAGACCACTGCTTGATATAGCGTAGTTTTATTGTGAAAAACAACCCTGAGGAAAATCAGTAGTGCAATCAAAGTTTGCCACACCAACACAAACATACTTAGATTATACTTAAACAAAAAGTATGTGAGTGTTATGTTATGTTATGAGCAAACTAACAGTATAGAAGTATAATTCAAAGTTTATTGTAAATAAACCAAAATTGGGTCAGTTCAGTTCCAGGACGTATTGAATACTACACTTAAAACACGGCAAATTTAAAATTAAAACATTAATATTAGATACAAACGACATACTAGAGAAATATACTTGAACTTTACTTCCACGCTGTTTCTCTATTTCTGTGAAAACGATAAGAAACCAGTTGTTTGTTCGTGACACCGACCCACCTCCACCTGGACTAGAGGACCAGAGACCCTCGGTCACACCTGATGACGTCACGTGCGTGACCCTCACAGCCGCTATGAATGAAGATAGCTCCCGGGACCACCAGGTCGTCTAAGGACGGGTGCACCGGCCCAGGTCGGAAACGGAGCAGGTCAAAGCCCCCGTGCCGCTCAGTAGTGGGATCGCGCCTGTGAATAGACGCTGTAGTGCAGCCTGAGTGATACAGCGGGACCTGGTCTCTTTATACGGATCAACAAACAACCGACACGACGCTCACGGTTAAACTTTATGTGGGGACACGATACAACAGCTTCATGTCTGTTTCTTTATCTTCTTTCTGTGAAAACCTGCAGAAACCTGGTGTGTTTGTTGGTCCCACAGCGCCTCCACCTGGACCAGAGGAGCAATGACCATCAGTGACACCAGTCAATGCAACAGCACAGACTCAGTAAACTCACAGGGATTTTCTCCAAAGCACTGAGTGAACCTGGTCCAGTGGAGAACTGTTCATAATCACCCAACACTTTTCTCTTGGTTTTATTGTCCATAGAAATCAAATGTGTCCACAAATGTGTCCCCAATTCTCTGCAAAAAAAGTACTTTACACGAAAAAATGATTCCTCTTCACCACTTCAGAATGAAGAAACGAGTCCACTGTCACAACAAACATCCATGTGTGTATGTAGACAAGCTGGATATCAGTGTGCAAGCAAAAAGACACATTAATATTTGTTTCTGATGGAGTCAGCACATCAATTTGCTCATGTTCTCTCACAAGAGACTTTATAGGGTAGTTTCATTATTTGTCCACACAGCCAGGTCTCCTGGACTAACACAGAGCATTGGATGTAGATGATGGTTTTAACTAGAGTGAATCTTGAACTGCGATAAAACAGATCCGACTATAAACGAACTGCACACATGCAGCTTTTATGGAGCTGTGTTCTGCCTGTTTGATAAGATAATGACCAAACAGGCAAATTATTATTGCGACAAATGAAATTTCTATCTGATCATTCAGACAAACATGTTATTGATAATCATTTGTTCAGTTGCGTTTAGATCCGCACTGATGCAGCAGGTTGAAATGATTCATATGCGTCGCATATAGGTGCTGTGCCACGGCGCCTCTCTCAGTGCGGAGACGCACACACTGTATCAGTCCAGCTGCTGTGTGATGCTGCCAGAGTTTGACAAACACAAAGGAAAGAAAACTTCATAGAAACAGTCGCAGGAAACAAACGGACAACGCTCAGTGCGTGAAAGACAGTGTCGCTAATTCTAATTAATGTCGTTGTTTTCTGACCAGTTATTTAAATGGACAGAGGCGGATCATTGTACATCAAAGCGGAAGAGCCTAAGCTGAACATATATGACCTGTGCTGTGGGAGTTTTGGAGACGTGTTGGTGTGTGTGTGTGTGTGTGTGTGTGTGTGTGTGTGTCCGCGCCTCCGTCACTTAAAGCCTCCAAATTGGCTTTTGCGCGCTCTGTGATGTTTATGGACTAGTGTCTGTGCTGGAAGAACATCTGGGGTCTTGGCTGCGGAAACAACCTTTTAAAACCAATAAAGTCCAAACTTTGAATCCTGGAATAGTTTTCTCTTCGTGTCTGACTTGACGTTTGTTTGGTGAAAATAAACCTGAACGCTGGAAACTCTGACGCAGATACAGTGAAAATGGAAAATACCCGATGACCAGTCTGTAACAGATGAGCTGCAGTTTAGCTGCTCTATGAAAACACTGTCAAAACTCCTAGCCTGTGAATCCAGATGTTCACATGAAGACTGGCACCAATTTTCTAGCAGAGAATATGACCGAGGACGCAGCCACATCTGTAATTTGAACCATTTGATTTCTTCTTTTCCAGCCGATCATTCAGACACATCAGGTGTATAATTGTTGCTGAGCCATGAAAACAGAATCCGCTGGTCCAGTATAATATGAGGAGGAAGTGTGAGTGAGGACCAGTCAGATCTGTAACTATATGGAGCTGATCTCAGCTCTGGGCTGACTGGATCCAACTTTAATCCCAGATGTGTCTGGAAACACACACGCGACAAAATGGAGGTCAAGGATTCCACGGTTGCTATGGTTTGTCTCCAGGTGCGTCATTTTGATAAGAACATCATTTACACAAAAACAAAAGCTCAGACGGTCAAGAAAAGTTTTCACCACTTTCACTCGACGATTTCTGCCAAACTCCCTCTTGTCCTGAGGACTTCTTCCGTCCTGACAAGGACTAAACCCTCCCAGAAAGTGACCAAAGCGACACAACTGACTTCCATCATGGAAAACGTGAGACTGAAGCCTTTGAAAGTCTGAGGTGTTTTCTGTGTTTTACCGTGGACACTGGGAGAACAGCCCCAGTGTTCACTGATATAAACCATCAACAGGCCCAGAAACAGACTGACGAGCCAAACACGCATAAAAGCATAAACTCTGTTTTTAGATCTGTGATCAAATGGTTTCTGTCAGCAGCAGTCATACATAGTGTATAGACCTACAACATATTGGGATTGTACGTGTGGTAATAAGTACAACAGTGAAGTACTTGAAGTTAGTAGTCTCTATCATTCTCAGCAGGTATTTGAGATTAGATTTCCATACAGTATATGGCAACACAGTGGGAATAAGCAACACAACATAACAACAGGGGACCGGTCGAGGCAGATGGCCGCCCAAACTGAGCCCGGTTCTGCTGGAGGTTTTTTTCTTCCGTTAAAGGGAGTTTTTTCCTCTCCACTGTCGCCAAGTGCTTGCTCATAAGGGAATTGTTGGGTTTTTAGTTTTAGTTTTTGTAAAGTGCCTTGAGATGATTTGTATTGTGATTTGGCGCTATACAAATAAAATTGAATTGAATTGAATTGAATGATAAAGGTCCTAAGGTGGTCCTGCTTTATTACCTGACCATGAGGACCAGTCCTGAGGAGGCTCCTGTGTCCACATCTCCTTTAATTATCCTCTTGTCTACCCCGCCCCCTTTTTTGCAAATGGCCGAAAAACACATAGCTAAATTAAACTAGCTGTTGTTCTTACATTTTAAGAGTTATTTTGACGGCCTTGGTGCCGATTGAAGCAAAAGCGTCCCAGTTTTCTATCGGCGCGCTGTAGAATGTGAAACATGACTCCCCTCCCCCTCTAGCGTCGAGCGCTGCCTGCCCAGTGTTGTCAACGCTACATTTACAGTAAGGAGGGGCTGCGTTAAAGCCCACTGTTGCGTCATCTGGCACGACATGCAATATGTTGATTTTTAGGCCTCATCATTGGCTACAAGATGCGTCTGTCACCATTTACGACCAATTTGACTGGCTAATTCTCCTGTCAATCGAAGTTAGAATATGCCCCCTGACTGGGATTTGCTCTGAGGGTGTGAATTCTATTGGTTTTACCGTTAGTTACGCTGTGAAACGTAACAACACGTTTGATTGAGGCCTCATGTGATTCACAGAAGCTTGCTATGTCAAACTTTATTGAATAAACTGACAAAACAGCCGTAAAACGAAGCGGTTTACGGCTTATTATGAGGAGGACGATGGATTTATGGATTTACTGTACAATATTACGTCTCTTTGGACTAAAACATGGGTGCACTTTGTTCTATGGATTCTAACGAACAAAACGATATGCGACACTCTATTATAGAGTAAACATATGAAGTTACACGAGAGAAAGGTAAGGAACAGCGTATTGTACTGTATTTGTACTTTTGTTTAAATATTAAGAAACTGTAGTCGCTGTGATTATTCAATCCAAAATTGCTTTATGTCATTTGAATCGTGAGACTTTAAGGTTTTATTAGACATAAAATTTTTTAGGCTGTATACACATTTTCCGACGATCTTTTGAGGCATATCTGGACATACAAAAAATCGGAGCGGATCCGCTCTGGGGTAAAACTAACAGGTTAAAAACCTGCAGTTTCAGTGTTTTCTGACATGTAGTCAACTCTTACACTGATGAGTTAGTCAGGCTGCTGCTCTCCAAGAGGCCAGATAATATTTCAGCTTAGAAACACTGCAGGCTGCACTGATGACCATTTTCTCCTGTGAGATTTCAAACCATGATACTGAGGAAGACCTTCATGCTCTCGTGTTGCTGATGTCTCCCAGGTGCTGAACTCGCGGCCAAAGCGTCAATGGGCTGTTGCTGCTGTCGCTGCTGCTGCCGCTGCCTTCCGTCCCCGGAAGAGGAAGAGGACCTCAGGGGCCCGTCCTTCCAAACCTTCTGCTTCACACCCAGGGGTGCTGGACTCGCAGCCAAAGCGTCAACGGGCTGCTGCTGCTGTCGCTGCTGCCGCCGATGCTGCTCCCGTTGCTGCTGCTGCCATCCGTCCCCGGAAGAGGAAGAGGACCTCAGGGGCCCGTCCTTCCAAACCTTCTGCTTCACACCCAGAGGTGCTGGACTCGCAGCCAAAGCGTCAACGGGCTGCTGCTGCTGTCGCTGCTGCCGCCGATGCTGCTGTCGCCGATGCTGCTGTCGCCGATGCTGCTGCCGCCGATGCTGCTTCCGCCGCTGCTGCTGCCATCCGTCCCCGGAAGAGGAAGAGGACCTCAGGGGCCAGTCCTTCCAAACCTTCTGCTTCACACCCAGAGTTGCCCACCCCTCAGCCCTCCCGCCCAGCTGCTGACATTCCTCAGACCACCATCCCACCTGAGCTGCCACCGGTCTTCAACGTGGCCCCTGCTCCACTGCAGCACGACGGCCCTCTGAAGATCCACAACCGCTCAGTGGAAGAGTACCAGCAGCTCTACCATGAGGTGGTCGATGACCTGCTGAAGTAAGTTGGTGTTAAACATCAGATCACCGTCTTACAAACACACCAAAATCTATCAGGTTGTCCATGAAGAAGCATTTTAATCAGCTGGATCTTTCTGTCTCTTCTGCTCCTCACAGGTACAAGGACGGCCGGGCTCGTCCCTACAGCTTAGAGCTCGGACGTCGTATCAAGCAGAAGCTGTGGGAGCGACTGGACCGCCCCCTGATCACGACGTCAGCCGCTGCAGACGGACGTGTGGAGGTGGACGTGTCCTACGGGGTTGGAGTCTACCCTCCCCTTCATGATGTGGACACTATGGGAGAACCAAAACCCAGGAAGCCTCCGAAAAAAAGAGCAAAGAAACTCAAGTGAAGAAGTTTCTAACAGCTCAAACAGACTCTACCTGTAAATAATATTGGAGACTGAAGTCAATAGGTCACATGACTCAGCACAGACTTAGAGCAACAGACACCACTGCCAGATCACCCCCCACCTGTTCAAACCAGCTAAAGCTCCACATTCATCCTCCACCTAAAACCTTTGCCAGCCACTTTCTGCTGCCTCCAACATCCACCTGCAAACCAAACCTTCACCTTAAACCTCTGTCGACCTCCACCTACAGCCTCTGACAGAATTCTGCATTTTCTTCCTCCACCTGCAGATACAGTCAGGCACATGTAGTCTGACCAGCCACATGATGCTTCTGCCAGAAGTTGCTGCCTCCACATGCACATTCTGGCAGATTCCCAAGCCTCCAACTACAACCTCTGCCAGTAACCTGCCATTTCCACCTCCACCTGCAGGTCCTGGCAAACTCAGTCTGACCATCCACCTGA
The DNA here is from genome assembly GCF_900324485.2 of Mastacembelus armatus. Lineage (NCBI taxonomy): Eukaryota > Metazoa > Chordata > Actinopteri > Synbranchiformes > Mastacembelidae > Mastacembelus > Mastacembelus armatus. The sequence continues at coordinate 15,993 of NW_022872845.1, forward strand.
AGCCTCTGCCAGAAACCTGTAGTAGCTGCCTCCACCTACAGATTCTGGCAGAGAGCTACTGCCTAAACCTCAACTTATGTCTGCTGCAAGAAACATGCAGTTTGGACCTCCACCTGCATGTCCTGGCAAACTCAATCTGACCATCCACCTGAAGCCTCTGCCAGAAACCTGTAGTAGCTGCCTCCACCTACAGATTCTGGCAAATATCTTTATCCTGAACCTCCACCTATAGTCTCAGCCAGCAAAATCTAGACAAATATATAGACAAATGAAATTTCTGTCAGGTTCCGGAAAATCAGAGGACCAGAAATGCCACACACTAGAATGCTTGTAACGAGTTTATTTTCAAAACAACGAGGGCTGGAGGCTTGAATGGAGACCGAGGAGTATAGCATGAAGATTCCGGGGAAGTCGGCAGCTGTATGGCTGGCACCTAGGCCCACACCGGGTAAGTCCACGGGGAGTCGAGGTTGATGGAGGAAGAACCGGGCTGGGTCCGCAGAGCAATATCTGGCGGTGCAGTGTAATCTTGGTCAGGGATCCGGGTAGCGGCAGAACACAAACATAGATTCCTTGGGCATAAAAGAAAAACACCTCCAAAACAAAACTCAGGTAAACGGTGGAGGGCAAAACACTCTAATCAATTCTTCTTTAAAGTCTTTCAGGTCACAGATACATAAATCAGTTCTCTCTAAATCCTCACGCCGTTCCTCAGAAACTGAAAAAGGGGTAATACTTCACAGATCGTCTCTGACGGACTGTCACGGGAAATGTCAGGAGGAGTGGGACGGCGTGAGTCGATCCAATGCCTAGGACCGGAACGTAGCTCCCTAGTACGATCGGACGGCGAAGCTGGAGAGATGTCTCGGCGTAGTTCTTCGACTGGCGAAGCAGACAATCCCGCACTTGACTGTGGTGACCAAGGAGGATATATGCGGGGAGTCCTGAAAGAGAGACAGGTGAGAGGAGTAGGCTACTAATCACCGGAAGTCCGGAAAGCCCAGACGCACGGGGAGAATTCCAAAACAAGAGACGGCTGGGAATCTATGTTCCCAGTCGTGACAGTACCCCCCCCTTAACGGCCGACCCCCGTTGGCCCCTAGGTTGATCAGGGTGTGAACGATGGAAATCTTCAATGAGTTTAGGGTCCAGGATGCGCCCCCCAGGTACCCAAGCACGCTCCTCCGGACCATAACCCTCCCAGTCCACCAGGTATTGAATGCCCCGACCCCTGCGCCGGGACTGGAGGAGGCGACGGACCGAGTAGGCCGGCCCGCTGTCGATGAACCGGGGGGGTGGGGGGGGGCAAGGGGGGAGGCAGGAGGTTGCTGCTATGAACAGGTTTGACACGAGAGACATGAAACGTGGGGTGAATCCTCAGTGCTCTAGGCAGCTGCAGCCTAACTGCCGCCGGGTTTATTACTTTGGAAATGGGAAAAGGACCAATGAACCTAGGGGCTAACTTGGCATGTGGTACTTTCAGAGGAACCTCTCGAGCCGACAACCAAACCTTCTGTCCCTCCTTGTAGAGAGGTGCCGGCCGCCGCCTTCTGTTCGCCTGTCGGCAATAGCTGGAGCCAGAGATCAGGAGGGCCCGCCTCGCCCTCTGCCAGGCCAGGTGGCATTGGCGAAAACCTGCGGTGGCCGGTCCAGACCCCCCTCGGGGTAACGGCAAGTCGAACACAGACGGCTTTAAACCATACACAATCTGAAAGGGAGAGAGTTTAGTGGAAGAGGACGGCAGAGAGTTATGGGCGAATTCCACCCATGCCAAGTTCTTTACCCAGGACCCTGGAACCTCGGCGCAAAGGATGCGCAGACCCTTCTCCAGTTCCTGGTTCAGTCTCTCGGCCTGCCCATTAGTCTGAGGGTGATAACCGGAAGATAAACTTAGGGTAATTCCCAAAAGGCGGCAGAACTCTCTCCAAGACCTTGCGATGAATTGTGGTCCTCGATCGGACACGATCTCTTGTGGAATCCCGTGCAGGCGTACGACATGGTCAACCAGGGCCTGCGCGGTTCGGAGCGCTGAGGGCAGTCTGGGTAGAGGAACAAAGTGCACCATCTTGGAGAACCGGTCAACGATGGTTAAAATGGTAGTATTACCTAGTGATGGGGGAAGACCGGTTACAAAGTCCATGGCAATGTGGGTCCACGGACGCCGGGGAATCGGAAGAGGTTGGAGGAGTCCCGAGGATGCCTGGTTGGATGCCTTGAAACGTGCACAGGTCGAACAGGCCAGGACATACTGATGGACGTCTCCCCGTAACCCAGGCCACCAGAAGCGTTGTCGTACGACCTGGAGAGTCCGTCTTACTCCGGGATGGACGTGGAGCCGGGACGCGTGGCAGACCTCCAGTACTCTGGAACGCAGCTGGGGAGGAACAAAGAGGCAGTGAGAAGGACAACGGGCAGGAGAAGGGTTACCTGCGTTGGCCTGAGAGACCTCCTGTTCCAAGGGAAGACGTGCTGCTCCTAGTCTCGCTGAGGCCGGCAGGATGAACTCAGGTTCTACCTTCGAGTCAGACGGGGAGTGAAGGCGGGACAGAGCATCGGCCTTTGAATTCTTGGCCCCGGGGCGAAAGGACAGGGTGAAATGGAACCTGGAAAAAACCCCTGACCATCGTGCCTGGCGGGGGTTGAGGCGCTTGGCAGTCCGAAAATGCTCCAGGTTCTTATGATCGGTGAGGATAGTAAAGGGGTGCTTGGCTCCCTCCAGCCAATGCCTCCACTCCTCTAAGGCCAGTTTTACTGCTAGCAGCTCCCGGTCCCCGACATCATAATTTCTCTCAGCAGGAGACAGTTTCTTGGAGAAAAAGGCGCAGGGGTGAGCCTTAGAATGCCTGGGATCTACCTGAGAAATAACTGCCCCCACCCCCGTGTCCGAAGCGCCTACCTCCACCAGGAAGGGTAAATCAGGGTTTGGAAGGTTTAAGACTGGGGCAGAGGTGAAACGGGACTTCAGACTCGTAAAGGCCCTTTGGGCCTCGGGAGTCCAGAAGAAGGGAACCTTTACTGAGGTGAGTTGGTGCAGGGAGTGGGCTACAGAGCTATAGTTCCTAATGAATTTACGATAAAAATTGGCAAATCCTAAAAACCCTTGTAGTTGTTTGCGGGACTGGGGAACTGGCCATTCCCTGACTGCCCTCACCTTCTCAGGATCCATAGCGATACTACCCGGTTCTATAACGAAACCCAAGAAGGACGTCTTCTTGGAGTGGAACTCACATTTCTCCACCTTCACAAATAACTGATTCTGAAGGAGCCGCTGAAGCACGGCCCGGACATGGTGAATATGTTCGGTCTCAGAACGGGAGAAAATGAGGATGTCGTCGAGGTATACAAAGACGAACTTGTTAATCATATCTCCCAACACATCATTGACCAGGTTCTGAAATACCGCGGGGGCGTTGGTCAGCCCAAACGGCATAACCAGATACTCAAAATGGCCGTTAGGTGTGTTAAAGGCCGTCTTCCATTCGTCCCCCTCTCTGATTCTAACTAGGTGATAAGCATTTCGTAAATCTAACTTGGAAAAAATGCTTGCACCCTGAATGAGTTCAAAGGCGGAAGTGAGAAGAGGTAGGGGGTAGGAGTTCCTGATAGTAATGTTATTAAGGCCCCGATAGTCTATACAAGGGCGTAAACCTCCATCTCGCTTCTTTACAAAGAAAAACCCCGCCCCTGCAGGTGACCGTGAAGGACGAATTATGCCAGAGGCCAATGATTCCTGAATGTAGGTTTGCATGGCCTCTCGTTCCTGCCCCGATAAAGGGTATAACCGACCCTTTGGGGGAACTGAGTCAGGTAGCAACCGAATGGCACAGTCATAGTGGCGATGGGGTGGAAGGGAAGTGGCTCTCTCCTTATTAAAAACCTCCCGAAGATCGTGGTACACAGGGGGAACTTGGGCCAGGTCGGGCTGGTACTGATTCTTGGGGGCTGAAATGGCGGAGTTAAGGGCGGTGCGGAGGCATGTAGCATGGCAACTTGGACTCCATTCCAGAATCTCTCCTGTGGACCAATCAATCCGGGGGATTATGAGCCTGTAACCAAGGAAGACCTAGAACACTTGAGGACAAGGGGGGGTCAACGACTAGAAAGGTGACGTACTCGTGGTGATTTGCAATAGTTAAAAGAACAGGCTTAGTTCTGACCTTAACTTGATGGAGAGTCTGGTTGTTGAGGGCTTTGACCAGAAGGACCTGTTCCAGGGGCTCCGTGTCCAGCTGGAGTGCCTCTGCCACGGACCGAGAGATGAGATTGGTGTCTGAGCCGGAGTCAATGAGTATCGGAAGCTGTTTCCGATGTGGAGGAACCCCGAAAAGAGCCTTGGTAAGAGGGCGTGAGAATAGCAGTTCAGAGGATGATTGGCTCAGTAAGGACCCCACTCTCCTCACTGAGCCTGGTCTTTTACTGGACATCGGCGAATCTGATGTCCCGACCTGCCACAATAGAAACAAAGGCCCTGGACACGACGTCGGTCTCGTTCTGCCGGAGAAAGCCGGCCCCGACCAAGCTGCATCGGCTCCGGGTTTGGAGGTCGAGGCTGGTCCCTCGTAGGCTGGTAACTCGGGCGATGACTGCTGGGTAGAGGTCCGGACGAGTCCCGCTCCAACAGGCGTTCCAAGTACCGCTCCTCCAGACAAGTGGTAACATCGATCAAGCCCCTTAAATCCTTGGGACGCGGTTGGTGAGCCAGATCGTTCTTAAGTCTAGCGTTGAGTCCCAAGTAGAAATGGTCATAAAGAGCGGCCGCATTCCAGGTGCTATCCTCTGCCAGGCGTCGAAATTGAACCACGTATTCAGCTAATGGTCTATCCCCCTGTAGGAGCCTGGTGAGGTGGCTCTGGGCCCCTACCTCAGGTCGGACGGGGTCGAAGATGCTGGAGAGTTGGTCGCCGAAGTCCTTTGCTGATCTACAATAATACTCTTGTCTCCTCCATGCAGATGTTCCCCACTGGGCTGCCTCCCCCTCTAGTAGGGAGATGATATAAATGACCTTAGAGTCCTCGGTGGGGAAAGCCGAGGGTTGGAGGGAAAAAACAAAGTCACATTTCGTGAGGAAGGAGCGGCTGCGACCCACCTCCCCGCTGTATGAAGTAGGTGGAGGAAGTCGTGGTTCAGAGACGACGGAGCTCCTGACTGTGGGAGGGGAGGCCGGTAATGGAGTATCGGAGGCCTCGCGGGATGGACAGGCGAGAATCACCTGTTGGAGTTGGCCGGAGATGCGTTCCATGGACTGGGCGAGACTCAGGAATCGGGCTTCGTGAGACTGAAGGACAGTTTCGATGCTGGCGCACCATGATGACGTGGTAGGCGTGGCTTGGTCCATAGTGGCGGGATTGTACTGTCAGGTTCCGGAAAATCAGAGGACCAGAAATGCCACACACTAGAATGCTTGTAACGAGTTTATTTTCAAAACAACGAGGGCTGGAGGCTTGAATGGAGACCGAGGAGTATAGCATGAAGATTCCGGGGAAGTCGGCAGCTGTATGGCTGGCACCTAGGCCCACACCGGGTAAGTCCACGGGGAGTCGAGGTTGATGGAGGAAGAACCGGGCTGGGTCCGCAGAGCAATATCTGGCGGTGCAGTGTAATCTTGGTCAGGGATCCGGGTAGCGGCAGAACACAAACATAGATTCCTTGGGCATAAAAGAAAAACACCTCCAAAACAAAACTCAGGTAAACGGTGGAGGGCAAAACACTCTAATCAATTCTTCTTTAAAGTCTTTCAGGTCACAGATACATAAATCAGTTCTCTCTAAATCCTCACGCCGTTCCTCAGAAACTGAAAAAGGGGTAATACTTCACAGATCGTCTCTGACGGACTGTCACGGGAAATGTCAGGAGGAGTGGGACGGCGTGAGTCGATCCAATGCCTAGGACCGGAACGTAGCTCCCTAGTACGATCGGACGGCGAAGCTGGAGAGATGTCTCGGCGTAGTTCTTCGACTGGCGAAGCAGACAATCCCGCACTTGACTGTGGTGACCAAGGAGGATATATGCGGGGAGTCCTGAAAGAGAGACAGGTGAGAGGAGTAGGCTACTAATCACCGGAAGTCCGGAAAGCCCAGACGCACGGGGAGAATTCCAAAACAAGAGACGGCTGGGAATCTATGTTCCCAGTCGTGACAATTTCTATCTGATCATTCAGACAAACATGTTATTGATAATCATTTGTTCAGTTGCGTTTAGATCCGCACTGATGCAGCAGGTTGAAATGATTCATATGCGTCGCATATAGGTGCTGTGCCACGGCGCCTCTCTCAGTGCGGAGACGCACACACTGTATCAGTCCAGCTGCTGTGTGATGCTGCCAGAGTTTGACAAACACAAAGGAAAGAAAACTTCATAGAAACAGTCGCAGGAAACAAACGGACAACGCTCAGTGTGTGAAAGACAGTGTCGCTAATTCTAATTAATGTCGTTGTTTTCTGAACAGTTATTTAAATGGACAGAGGCAGATCATTGTAGATCAAAGCGGAAGAGCCTAAACTGAACATATATGACCTGTGCTGTGGGAGTTTTGGAGACGTGTTGGTGTGTGTGTGTGTGTGTGTGTGTGTGTGTGTGTCCGCGCCTCCGTCACTTAAAGCCTCCAAATTGGCTTTTGCGCGCTCTGTGATGTTTATGGACCAGTGTCTGTGCTGGAAGAACATCTGGGGTCTTGTCTGCGGAAACAACCTTTTAAAACCAATAAAGTCCAAACTTTGAATCCTGGACTAGTTTTCTCTTCGTGTCTGACGTGACGTTTGTTTGGTGAAAATAAACCTGAAAGCTGGAAACTCTGACGCAGATACAGTGAAAATGGAAAATACCCGATGACCAGTCTGTAACAGATGAGCTGCAGTTTAGCTGCTCTATGAAAACACTGTCAAAACTCCTAGCCTGTGAATCCAGATGTTCACATGAAGACTGGCACCAATTTTGTAGCAGAGAATATGACCGAGGACACAGCCACATCTGTAATTTGAACCATTTGATTTCTTCTTTTCCAGCCGATCATTCAGACACATCAGGTGTATAATTGTTGCTGAGCCATGAAAACAGAATCCGCTGGTCCAGTATAATATGAGGAGGAAGTGTGAGTGAGGACCAGTCAGATCTGTAACTATATGGAGCTGATCTCAGCTCTGGGCTGACTGGATCCAACTTTAATCCCAGATGTGCCTGGAAACACACATGCGACAAAATGGAGGTCAAGGATTCCACGGTTGCTATGGTTTGTCTCCAGGTGCGTCATTTTGATAAGAACATCATTTACACAAAAACAAAAGCTCAGACGGTCAAGAAAAGTTTTCACCACTTTCACTCGACGATTTCTGCCAAACTCCCTCTTGTCCTGAGGACTTCTTCCGTCCTGACAAGGACTAAACCCTCCCAGAAAGTGACCAAAGCGACACAACTGACTTCCATCATGGAAAACGTGAGACTGAAGCCTTTGAAAGTCTGAGGTGTTTTCTGTGTTTTACCGTGGACACTGGGAGAACAGCCCCAGTGTTCACTGATATAAACCATCAACAGGCCCAGAAACAGACTGACGAGCCAAACACGCATAAAAGCATAAACTCTGTTTTTAGATCTGTGATCAAATGGTTTCTGTCAGCAGCAGTCATACATAGTGTATAGACCTACAACATATTGAGATTGTACGTGTGGTAATAAGTACAACAGTGAAGTACTTGAAGTTAGTAGTCTCTATCATTCTCAGCAGGTATTTGAGATTAGATTTCCATACAGTATATGGCAACACAGTGGGAATAAGCAACACAACATAACAACAGGGGACATGATAAAGGTCCTAAGGTGGTCCTGCTTTATTACCTGACCATGAGGACCAGTCCTGAGGAGGCTCCTGTGTCCACATCTCCTTTAAAAACCTGCAGTTTCAGTGTTTTCTGACATGTAGTCAACTCTTACACTGATGAGTTAGTCAGGCTGCTGCTCTCCAAGAGGCCAGATAATATTTCAGCTTAGAAACACTGCAGGCTGCACTGATGACCATTTTCTCCTGTGAGATTTCAAACCATGATACTGAGGAAGACCTTCATCCTGTCGTGTTGCTGATGTCTCCCAGGTGCTGAACTCGCGGCCAAAGCGTCAACGGGCTGTTGCTGCTGTCGCTGCTGCTGCCGCTGCCTTCCGTCCCCGGAAGAGGAAGAGGACCTCAGGGGCCCGTCCTTCCAAACCTTCTGCTTCACACCCAGAGGTGCTGGACTCGCAGCCAAAGCGTCAACGGGCTGCTGCTGCTGTCGCTGCTGCCGCCGATGCTGCTGCCTTCCGTCCCCGGAAGAGGAAGAGGACCTCAGGGGCCCGTCCTTCCAAACCTTCTGCTTCACACCCAGAGTTGCCCACCCCTCAGCCCTCCCGCCCAGCTGCTGACATTCCTCAGACCACCATCCCACCTGAGCTGCCACCGGTCTTCAACGTGGCCCCTGCTCCACTGCAGCACGACGGTCCTCTGAAGATCCACAACCGCTCAGTGGAAGAGTACCAGCAGCTCTACCATGAGGTGGTCGATGACCTGCTGAAGTAAGTTGGTGTTAAACATCAGATCACGGTCTTACAAACACACCAAAATCTATCAGGTTGTCCATGAAGAAGCATTTTAATCAGCTGGATCTTTCTGTCTCTTCTGCTCCTCACAGGTACAAGGACGGCCGGGCTCGTCCCTACAGCTTAGAGCTCGGACGTCGTATCAAGCAGAAGCTGTGGGAGCGACTGGACCGCCCCCTGATCACGACGTCAGCCGCTGCAGACGGACGTGTGGAGGTGGACGTGTCCTACGGGGTTGGAGTCTACCCTCCCCTTCATGATGTGGACACTATGGGAGAACCAAAACCCAGGAAGCCTCCGAGAAAAAGAGCAAAGAAACTCAAGTGAAGAAGTTTCTAACAGCTCAAACAGACTCTACCTGTAAATAATATTGGAGACTGAAGTCAATAGGTCACATGACTCAGCACAGACTTAGAGCAACAGACACCACTGCCAGATCACACCCCACCTGTTCAAACCAGCTAAAGCTCCACATTCATCCTCCACCTAAAACCTTTGCCAGCCACTTTCTGCTGCCTCCAACATCCACCTGCAAACCAAACCTTCACCTTAAACCTCTGTCGACCTCCACCTACAGCCTCTGACAGAATTCTGCATTTTCTTCCTCCACCTGCAGATACAGTCAGGCACATGTAGTCTGACCAGCCACATGATGCCTCTGCCAGAAGTTGCTGCCTCCACATGCACATTCTGGCAGATTCCCAAGCCTCCAACTACAACCTCTGCCAGTAACCTGCCATTTCCACCTCCACCTGCAGGTCCTGGCAAACTCAGTCTGACCAAACACCTGAAGCCTCTGACAGAAACCTGTAGTAGCTGCCTCCACCTACAGATTCTGGCAGAGAGCTACTGCCTAAACCTCAACTTATGTCTCCTGCAAGAAACATGCAGTTTGGACCGCCACCTGCATGTTCTGGCAAACTCAATCTGACCATCCACCTGAAGCCTCTGGCAGAAACCTGTAGTAGCTGCCTCCACCTACAGATTCTGGCAGAGAGCTACGGCCTAAACCTCAACTTATGTCTCCTGCAAGAAACATGCAGTTTGGACCGCCACCTGCATGTTCTGGCAAACTCAATCTGACCATCCACCTGATGCCTCTGCCAGAAGCCCGTAGTAGCTGCCTCCACCTACAGATTTTGGCAGAGAGCTACTGCCTAAACCTCAACTTATGTCTCCTGCAAGAAACATGCAGTTTGGACCTCCACCTCCGGATTCTAACAAACTCTACTAACCTGAGATTACACCTACATACACTGCCAGAAACTTGTAGTTGCTGCCTCCACCTACAGATTCTGGCAAATATCTGTATCCTGAACCTCCACCTATAGTCTCAGCCAGCAAAATCCAGCCTCATCCTCCACCTGCCCTTTCAGGCAGATAGCTGAAAAACATTCATCAGCTCCAGAAGTAGCCTCCACCTTCTGCTCCTGCCAGACATATTATGCCTCAGCCTCCACCTACAGCTCCCACCAGTCAGCAGTGGTCCCAGCCTTCACCTGCTGCTGCTGCAGATACCCATCTGAAAAAGTGAAGTGTAGATAAATGGATGATTTCCTAAGAAAAAACAACAACCCAAAAAAAATTCACTCGCTTGCAGGCTAGTACAAGCCAGTGTTTAAAATGTCAGTCTGCATGGAGAATTACCGCCTGCGGCCACACCGTCCTGCCTGAGCACGTGACGGTTTGGTAAGGAAGTGGAGAGAGCTGCCTGTGTTAGCTGCGATCCCTTAGGAGATCAAACCTAGTTGTGAGAAAGCGAAAGTTAAAACAAAGTAGAGAGATAAGAGCGGAGGGGGGGGGGAGCTGCGGCTGGCGGCCCCTGGCTGTCCGAGGGGAAGCCTCCTTTTGTTCGATGTTTGATGGTGGAGATGGACGAGGCGCAAATGTGACGGAGAGTGCGGAAATGGAGGCTCGACGGAGAGGTGGTGATCGGAGCGGTGGTGATCGTGTGGCAGGAGAAACGGAGGAGGAAAGCAGCAGAGACGGAAAAGGGCGAGTGGAACGGGGAAGGGTTGTGGCAGAAAGCACGGTAAGTGCAGTGTGTGTGGAGAAAGTTTACAGCAAAGATTTGACTGTGCTGGTGGAAATTCGGGGGGAGGAGAACGTTACGCCGATGGAGCTGATGAAAAGTGCCAGAGAGCTGTGCGGGGGAATCTTGGCATGTAGATGTAAAAACACGCGACTGTATGAGATCACTATGAGCCATCCCGCGGGGAAGAAAAGATTGCTGGATGGTTTGAAAATCGGGAGCACACAAGTGGTAGCGAAGGATATCTCAAATGACGAGCTGGTGGTTTCGTTTTTGGAGTTGCCAGCGTATATCAAAGATGAGGAAATTGTGGCGAAGCTGCAAGGGTGGGGGGTATCGGTGGTGTCGCCAATCAAAAGGAGAATGTGGCCGGGGACGAGTATAGCGGACGGGACGCGCTTTATGAAGGTGCGTTTTAATGACAAAGTGCAATCACTGCCGTATTCGACGAAGTTCATGACGGCGGAGGGGGCGGAGTACTTTCGAGTGATTCACGATCGGCAAATGCAAGTGTGCAGGATGTGTATTCAGCCAGGACATATTTTGAGAGAGTGCCCGGAGTTCCTGTGCAGGAAGTGTGGGGGACAGGGGCATTACGCGAGGGAGTGCCACAGCTGGGTGAAGCGGTGTGAAATCTGCCACAACAACGAGACAAACTGCATATGTAACTACAGTGAGGAGCAGGAGGAGGAGGAAGACGAGGAGCCATTCGATGGATTACAGGATGACGAGGGAGCGGAGGAAGAGGATGAGCGGGCGGCGGAGGAGAGGACGGAGGTGGAGCAGAGGGCGGGCCCGGTGGACGCGATGGCGGGGCTGAGGCAGGAGGATTCGGGAGGACGGCAGCAGGAGGAGGACGGGCTGGGGTCCAGCCTGGATGCTATATCTCTGGGCTCATCGTGCGGTGCAGAGGTCGGCGGAGAATCCCAGGCGGGGAGAGAATGGGCGGAGCGGCCTGCAGGAACTAAGGTACTGTCCACTAACTGGGCGGGGCCGAGCGTGGCGCTGAGCCGGAGGATGGATGCGGAGATGGAAGAGGGGGGGGGGGGGGAAAGACTCGGGGATGGAGTTGGGACAGGTGAGGAAAAGAGCCACAGGGGGGGGGGAAAGGGGCAAAACAGAGAAAAGGAAGAAAGTGGGGGGGACAGAGATATGAGGGGGGGAACGCTATGGAAAATTCTTTTCTACTTTCTGTCACATAACATGGTAGTATCACTATTATCCGGGAATGCAAATGGGCTACAGAACAGGGGGAAGCTACATGGATTTATGGCGAGGTTGAGGAGTGACATGGTGTGCTTACAAGAAACCAAGTGGGATGAAGAAGGGGTGAGGGAAGTAGAAAGGAAGGGACTTTATCATGTGGTGACGGCAAGAGGGCCCAATGGCAGAGCAGATGTGGCTATAATGGTCAAGAAGAGCAGAGTGGGGGGGGTGGAATGCATACACAGGGGGGAGGAGGGGAGGGTGTTGGTGGTGGATGTGGTTTGTGACGGCCAGCGGATTAGGTTGATATCAATCCATGCTCCGAATGACGTTTCAGCCAGAAGGGATTTCTTTATGTCACTGGAGAAATGGTGCACACAGGCCACAATCATTATGGGGGATTGGAATGTGGTCATGGACAGGAGGGATGCAGGGGTTAATAATAAGTACGGGAATGATGTCAGCAGAAAGGCGGTGTGGAACCTGATGTCGGTGGGGAAGCTAGTGGACGTGTGGAGGACATTGCATCCCAACATGACTGCCTTCTCGAGAAGGCAGGTTATCCTGGGGAAAATGAAGCAGTCCCGGATTGATTTTTGTTTGGGTTCGGACGATTTCATCAGGAGGGTGGAGAGATGTGATTATGTTTTCAATGGGGGGAGTGACCACGCGGAAATGACGGTGGTGATTGGAGAGGGAAAGGGAGCACGAAACGGGGGGTTATGGCACTTCAATGTCAGCCTGTTGTTAGACCGGTTCTTTCAGGCTAGGATGGAAAAATTCTGGGGGGACGTGGGGGTGGAAATGGGTTATGTGGCGAACAAATCAGACTGGTGGGAGGGGGTCAAAGCCAGGATAAAGAAAATCTGCATAAATTACAGCAAGCAGAAGGCGTGGAGGGAAAAAAGGGAGGTTGAGATGTTGCGAAAGCGGCTAACGAGGGAGGCGGTGAAGTTGGGGGCGGACCCGGAGTATGGATGCCAGGCTTATTTAGTTTTGAAAAGTAGGCTGGACAAATATGAAGAAGGTAAATGTAAGGGGGCAATGATTAGGAGCAGGGCGAGGGACGTATTGGAGGGGGAGGGAAATAGAGGGTTTTTTCTAGGGCTAGAGAAGGTAAGGCAAGAGAAGGCCTTTTTACATCAACTTAGGGATAAGGAGGGGGTACTGCATTCAGACCCGGAGGGCATAGCGCGCACAGTGCATGGGTTTTACCAGGAGTTATTCAGGGGGGGGTCTGTCTCGCAGGTGGCGGCGGAGGAGGCGGTAGCAAGTCTCCGGGGGAAAATCAGTGAAGCAGAGAGAGAGGATTGTGACAGGGAAATAACTTTGCATGATATAGACCGAGAAATTGGAAATTTGAAAAAAAATAAGAGCCCGGGGATGGATGGGCTATCTAGTGAATTTTACCAGGCATATAGGCAGCAGCTCAGTCCCATCCTGCTGGGGGTTTTTCAGGAAATGGAGCGAACGCAGCGTCTCCCCTCATCTTTCGTACAGGGTGTTATTACGCTCATTTATAAAAACAGTGGAGAGAGAGAAAATCTTGAGCATTATCGGCCCATCAGTTTGCTAAACTCAGATTACAAGATCCTGGCAAGGGTTTTAGCGTCGCGGCTGAAGACGGTTGTTGGGGCGGTGGTGAATGAGTCACAGTCTTACAGTATTCCTGGGAGAAGCATTGTGAACAATATTTTGACAGTGCGGAGTGTTTTTGGGGAAATGACCAGAGGGGGGGGGTGTTTTCCTCAGTGTGGATTTACAAAAGGCGTTTGACAGAGTGGAGAGAGGATTTTTGCAGCAGGTGTTGCGGCAGTGTGGGTTTGGAGAGCGTTTTAGGGCATGGATCAGCCTACTTTACAGTAACGCTAGTAGCTGTGTAAAATGTAATGGCACGCTAACGGACAGCTTCCGGCTGGAAAGATCAGTCAGGCAGGGATGCCCCTTATCGCCGCTGCTGTATGCGCTGGCGGCAGAGCCCCTGTCGAGCCTGATTGAACAGGACGAGCGGGTGAGGGGGATAATGACACCACGTGGGCGGGAGATAAAAATTGTCCAGTTCGCCGATGATGTAAGTGTGATGGTGAGGGACGGCAAAAGCGTGGGGCAGGTGCTGGAGCTCCTGAAAATCTATGAGAGGGCGTCAGGAGCAAAGGTCAATGTTCAAAAATCCGAAATTCGCGGTTGTGGGGGGGTTGAGGGTGGAAGGGAGTGGGGGTTCAGGCGGACAACCGGGAATATAAGGCTGCTAGGGGTCCAGATAGGGGCGGATTACGCAGCGGCAAGGGACGCTACATGGGAGGAGGTAATAAAGAAGATGCAGAGCCGGCTAGGCAATTGGAAGAGAAGGCAGCTAACAATCAAGGGGAGGGTGGCAGTGGTAAATACGCTTGCAGCGTCGAAAGCTTTGTATGCAATGCAGGTTTATGATATGCCGGGGGCCGTCCTAAAGAAAATTCAGTCTGTCATCTCGGGCTTTCTGTGGGGGGGAAGAGGGGTGGCGGTGGCACACGCGACCTTGATAGCCAAATACGAGGAGGGTGGGCTGAAATTGATGGACCTTGAAGCTAAGAAGAAGGCATTCAGGTTGAAGCTGCTGCAGGATTTTCTGTACGGAAAGTCGGCTAGCGGGTGGAAGGATTTCTTCCGTCAGGGCATCGACTCCTGTGGGGGGAGCGGGTTATATAACCTGTGTGCAAACACTTCGGTGCAAAAGTGGCAACATCTCGAGCCGGTCCTTCGGGAAATGATGGAGGCTTGGGTTCAAGTGCGGTCCTTGGTAGGCTGCCGTGTCTCCGGTAAGGCGCAAGTATTGGAGCAACCGATATTCAATAACGCGCAGATTTTGAGAGGGGGGAGGCCGTTGCGAACAAGACTGATTGAGGGGTGGGGGGTGGGGAAGTTGGGGGACATTGTGACGGCCGAAGGGGTTTTTGATGCGCGGCACGCGACTGGGAGGATCAGACAGCGGTGGCCAGCATATAACATGTGGAGATTGACTAGCTTCTGGAAGATGTTAGAGGGGTGTGTGCCGGTGGACTGGAGGGAAATGCTGAAGGGGGGGGGGGGAGACCCGGGGGTCCCGAACTTTGTGCTAGTGAGACTGCCTGGGACGCCGGCTATGGTGGAAGCAAAAACCTCTTACTGGTATCGGTTCTTTGTGGCCCAGCGCAGTAGGAGGCCGGCGGCAGAGGCCCGCTGGGCGGCGACCTTTGGAGGGAAGGATTGCAGGAGGATTTGGGGGAATTTGCATGGTAGATTTAATGGTCGGCAGTGCTTCAGCAATGACTTTAACATACGGCACAGAAGGGTGTTTACAGGGATTGTGCTCCACCAGATTGATAACGAGAAGTTTGCCAGGGCATGTCCCAAGTGCGGGGTGGAGGATGAAACACTGGAGCACTTGCTGATGCGTTGTGGGGAAATACAAAATTTTAAAGCGGCAGTGAGGGCTCTCCTAGAAACCAGATGCGGTCTGATAGTGGAGCTAGAAGAAGACTGGGACTGGCTGTGGGTTTTTGGGCTGACGGAAAGAAAACCAAAATGCAACAACAGTTTGGTTAATTTTTTGTTGAGTGCGGCAAGGAGGGCTGTTATGTTGGCAAGGAATTATGCCTTATTTGAGAAGAAAACAGTGAACCTAGGGAAAGTCTACCAAAATATGGTAAGAACCCACCTCAATGGTTTTTTTCAGGAAGACAGGGATTGGTTTATGGGAGTGTTTGGTCAATTTTCAACCTTTTGTGGGGTGGGTGAAGACACTGAGCTGTTGTTGGATTTTGGGTTTTGAAAGGGGGGGGGCTTCTTTTTAGGGGGCTTTTTGGGGGGAAGGAATGTGAGGGTGGGGGTTTCTTTTTGGGTTATCCCATGTTGTGGGAGTTGTAGTTAAGGCGGGGGGGGTTCTACTGTATAAGGGGGGGGGATCCCACGTGCTGGGGTCCGTGTGTTTTGTAGTTGCGGCACTGAGGAGTGGATGGAAGGCTATGACTGTGCGGGCTGGGGGGAGGTTGGGGGGGATGTTCTTTTGTTGAATGTCAAGTATATTGTATGGTACTATGATTGTAATGCAGCACTGTTCTTTTGATAATAAAAAATAACAAAAAAAACCGGCGCCTGATCCCGTCCGATCTCGGAAACTAAGCAGGACCGGGCCTGGTTAGTACTTGGACGGGAGACCGCCTGGGAATACCAGGTGCTGTAGGCTTCTGTTCTTTTGAGTCCCAGCTGGAAAAAGGCGGTGGTTGCGGTGGACGGGTGGGAGACACCGCTCAGGGCTTTCACCCGGGAGACCGGGGTTCGATACCCGCCTCGAGCGGATGTGAGGAAAACTCTGCAGAGTGATTTCAAAAAAAAAAAGACACGGCAAACCAAAAGTACATTTTAATACTGGGAGACACAGCAGATACCCATCTGGAAATGTGAAGTGTGGATAAATGGATAAATTCCAAAAAAAAAAAATGTCTCACTCTCACTTTCGGGCTGCTAAAAGCCAGTGTATGTCAGTCTGCATCAATAAATACCGCATTTGTCACAAGCTGTTTGCCTACGGCCACACCGTCCTGCCGGCGCCCGATCCCGTCCGATCTCGGAAGCTAAGCAGGACCGGGCCTGGTTAGTACTTGGACGGGAGACCGCCTGGGAATACCAGGTGCTGTAGGCTTCTCTTCTTTTGAGTCCCAGCTGGAAAAAGGCGGTGGTTGCGGTGGACGGGTGGGAGACACCGCTCAGGGCTTTCACCCGGGAGACCGGGGTTCGATACCCGCCTCGAGCGGATGTGAGGAAAACTCTGCAGAGTGATTTCAAAAAAAAAAAGACACGGCAAACCAAAAGTACATTTTAATACTGGGAGACACAGCAGATACCCATCTGGAAATGTGAAGTGTGGATAAATGGATAAATTCCAAAAAAAAAAAATGTCTCACTCTCACTTTCGGGCTGCTAAAAGCCAGTGTATGTCAGTCTGCATCAATAAATACCGCATTTGTCACAAGCTGTTTGCCTACGGCCACACCGTCCTGCCGGCGCCCGATCCCGTCCGATCTCGGAAGCTAAGCAGGACCGGGCCTGATTAGTACTTGGACGGGAGACCGCCTGGGAATACCAGGTGCTGTAGGCTTCTCTTCTTTTGAGTCCCAGCTGGAAAAAGGCGGTGGTTGCGGTGGACGGGTGGGAGACACCGCTCAGGGCTTTCACCCGGGAGACCGGGGTTCGATACCCGCCTCGAGCGGATGTGAGGAAAACTCTGCAGAGTGATTTAACCCTCTGGGGTCTGAGGGGGTTTTTGGGGCCTGGACAAATTTTGACATGTCCTGACATTTGTGCTTTTTTCAGTGTTTTTTAAACATATTAATGTCTAAAGTCTGATAACACTGTAATCAGCACAAAATTGGCTACAATAATATGTGAGCAGCAAGTTTATACATTATTGTGTTTTTGAGAAAAAAGTGTTTATGCATGGTTAGTGAAAAACTACAATTTTTTACTCACTGAAATAAGACCATAAAACACAAACAGAACATTGGTTCACAAGACTTTGGAGACCAGCATGTTGTGGGCTAAAGTGTTTACTTCAGAGTGCTGTGAATGTCATCTTGTTCACACATTCACAGTAAACAATACACTGATTTAAATTTTCTAAGACACTTTTTGTCCAGAAAGGCCATATGCAAGAGGGTGTGGCTCAGGATGAATAGTCATGTGATTTACCTGAGAACACAAAAGACGCACTGAACGACCAGACAAAGCCGCGCATAATGAGCCTTTCAGTCAATGTAGATGGGACGGATTAGTGCAGCACAATACAACACAATGAGGAGCCAAACGATCCTCATTTGAGTTAAAATCAGTGTTTTTACTCTGAGGACAAGCTAAACTGTTTGTCTCTGTGAGGAGTGTAAGGAGCGCCGCTTCTTGTGCGTAACGCGCCATCATCCAAACGCGCAGAAAAAGTGAGTAAATTCTATGATGAAGTTTGATATTTTGTGTCATTTCTCGGGGGCGTGCA
Source organism: Mastacembelus armatus (assembly GCF_900324485.2). Taxonomy (NCBI): domain Eukaryota; kingdom Metazoa; phylum Chordata; class Actinopteri; order Synbranchiformes; family Mastacembelidae; genus Mastacembelus; species Mastacembelus armatus. The sequence goes on from NW_022872845.1 coordinate 33,794, forward strand.
CATATTTACCTGGTTCACCTGAGATTATTTACATGTGAACAGTGGACAGTGTACAAGGCGGGACCGCATTACTTGTAATGAGGTGAGACAGGAAAAAACGGACTTCTCCTTACATTCATACGGATTAGATAAAAAGTGATAATTTGTTTTTGACTTGAATTGTTTCACTCAAAAGAAAACATTTCAAGCTTTCTAGCCATATAATTATGATTTTTATGAGGCAAGTATTCGCTGAGATTCTGGGTGTTTTATTTACGCGTCTGTGAAGAGAAATGGCAGAGACAGAAAAGTCAGAGAGCGCACCCTGTCGGCTTTCTTTATTTAAAAAAAGCACAATGTTTTGTTGTTATTATGATGGTATACCACTAAAACTAGACCCTTTACAGATTTGAATGATATACTTCTTTTATCTGTACGATCAGAATTGACGGAGTAATTTAAGTTTGTTTCGGCCTTATCAGAAAAAGATGCGTCAAAACGCGCCGGCGCGTGCGTCGACCCCAGAGGGTTAAAAAAAAAAAAGACACGGCAAACCAAAAGTACATTTTAATACTGGGAGACACAGCAGATACCCATCTGGAAATGTGAAGTGTGGATAAATGGATAAATTCCACAAAAAAAAAAAGTCTCACTCTCACTTTCGGGCTGCTAAAAGCCAGTGTATGTCAGTCTGCATCAATAAATACCGCATTTGTCACAGCTGTTTGCCTACGGCCACACCGTCCTGCCAGCGCCCGATCCCGTCCGATGTCGGAAGCTAAGCAGGACCGGCCTGGTTTAGTACTTGGACGGGAGACCGCCTGGGAATACCAGGTGCTGTAGGCTTCTTCTTTTTAGTCCCAGCTGGAAAAAGGCGGTGGTTGGGGGGGACGGGTGGGAGACACCGCTCAGGGCTTTCACCCGGGAGACCGGGGTTCGATACCCGCCTCGAGCGGATGTGAGGAAAACTCTGCAGAGTATTTCAAAAAAAAAAAGACACGGCAAACCAAAAGTACATTTTAATACTGGGAGACACAGCAGAAACCCATCTGGAAATGTGAAGTGTGGGATAAATGGATAAATTCAAAAAAAAAAAAATGTCTCACTCTCACTTTCGGGCTGCTAAAAGCCAGTGTATGTCAGTCTGCATCAATAAATACCGCATCTGTCACAGGCTGTTTGCCTACGGCCACACCGTCCTGCCAGCGCCCGATCCCGTCCGATCTCGGAAGCTAAGCAGGACCGGGCCTGGTTAGTACTTGGACGGGAGACCGCCTGGGAATACCAGGTGCTGTAGGCTTCCCTTCTTTTGTGTCCCAGCTGGAAAAAGGCGGTGGTCGGGGTGGACGGGTGGGAGACAACGCTCAGGGCTTTCACCCGGGAGACCGGGGTTCGATACCCGCCTCGAGCGGATGTGAGGAAAACTGCAGAGAAATTTAAAAAAAAAAAAAGACACGGCAAACCAAAAGTACGTTTTAATACTGGGAGACACAGCAGATACCCATCTGGAAATGTGAAGTGTGGATAAATGGATAAATTCCAAAAAAAAAAAAAGTCTCACTCTCACTTTCGGGCTGGTACAAGCCAGTGTATGTCAGCCTGCATCAATAAATACCGCATCTGTCACAAGCTGTTTCCCCACGGCCACACCGTCCTGCCAGCGCCCGATCCCGTCCGATCTCGGAAGCTAAGCAGGGACCGGGCCTGGTTAGTACTTGGACGGGAGACCGCCTGGGAATTCCAGGTGCTGTAGGCTTCCCTTCTTTTGTGTCCGAGCTGGAAAAAGGCGGTGGTCGGGGTGGACGGGCGGGAGACCGGGGTTCGATACCCGCCTTGAGCGGATGTGAGGAAAACTCTGCAGAGAAATTTAAAAAAAAAAAAAAGACACGGCAAACCAAAAGTACGTTTTAATACTGGGAGACACAGCAGATACCCATCTGGAAATGTGAAGTGTGGATAAATGGATAAATTCCAAAAAAAAAAAAATGTCTCACTCTCACTTTCGGGCTGGTACAAGCCAGTGTATGTCAGTCTGCATCAATAAATACCGCATCTGTCACAAGCTGTTTGCCTACGGCCACACCGTCCTGCCTGCGTAAGCGTGTGACGTGTTCGGTGCGGAAGTGAAAGTGCGCTGTTTGTTGTGAAGCAGCTTTAGGAGTTCGTGGTGTTTTTTTTTTGAGAAGGATAAAACAAAGAGGCGTAAGCGAAGCAGCGAGGGAGGAGCGGAGTGGGGGGCTGCGGATCGCAGTCCCGGCCCAGGTTTCGGGGGGGGGCCCTCAGATGTTTGGTGGCGTGGTCGGCGCGGCCCGCCATGTGAGGGAGACGGAGAGGATGGAGGACCGACAGGCGTGGGGAGAGAGGAGTGGAGAAGGACGGCGGACGGGAAACAGTGAGGACGGCGGGAGACGAGAGGGGGACAGGATCGGAGGACCAGAGCGGAGCGAAGCGGAGTGTGGGACGAACGAAGCAGTGGTGGAGAAAGTGTACAGTAAGGAGCTAACGGTGGCAGTGGATATTCAAGGGGAGGAGGTTGTGACGCCGTTGGAGCTTATGAAGAGTGTTCGGGAGCTCTGTGGGGGAATCCTGGCGTGTCGGTGCAAAAACGTGAGGTCGTATGAGATAACAATGAGCCATCCGGTCGGGAAGAGAAGGCTTTTGGACGGCTTAAAGATTGGAAATACGCAAGTTTTGGCGAAGGAAATCACGAATGACGAGCTGGTAGTTTCCTTCTTGGAGCTCCCGGCGTATATCAAGGACGAAGAGATAGTGGCAAAATTGCATGGATGGGGTGTGGCTGCTACTTCGCCGATCAAGAGGAGGATGTGGCCGGGGACAAGCATAGCGGACGGGACGAGGTTTATGAAGGTCCGGTTTACGGATAAGATACAGTCGCTGCCGTATTCCACCAAGTTTTCGACAGCGGCTGGCTCTGAGTATTTCAGAGTGATTCATGATCGCCAGGCGCAGGTGTGTAGGCTGTGCATACAGCCGGGACATATTTTCCGTGAGTGCCCGGACTTCTTGTGCAGGAAATGTGGCCAGCAGGGTCACTACGCGAGGGAATGTCAAAGTCGACTGCGACGGTGTGAGATCTGCCACAACAAGGAGGAGAACTGTATATGCAACTACAGCGACGGGCAGGAGGAGGAAGAGGAGGAGAAGCTGGGCGGGGAACCGTCGGCGGGGGACCCCGAAGAGCGAGGAGAGGAGGAAAGGAGTAAGACTGAGGATGGGGAGGAGGACGAAGAGGAGGACCAATTAGTGACTATAGATCGGGAGGTGGGAATTGGCTCCAGTCTTGACACCGCATCGGTGAGCTTGTCTTATGACAGGGGGGGAGATTTTTGGGGAGGAGGGCGGGAGGTTAACGTTGGAGGAAAGACTGAGGGGGGGGGGGGGGTCGTTAAGACCGTTGGGGGAAAAAAGGGGGGGGGGGGGAGAAGTGTGGGTGTGGGAGAAGCAGGACAAATGAGGAAAAGGGCGACGGGGGGGGGGGGGGGGCAGGATGATAAGAGGAAGAAGGTGGGGACTAGGGGGAAGTGAGAGGAATGGTGGGGAAATCTCTATGTTTTATGTTACAACAGTCATGGTACTGTCTATCATTTCGCAAAATGTAAATGGTTTAAGGAGTGGGAAGAAACTGAGAGGTTTTATGGAACAACTGCGGGGTGATGTTGTTTGTTTGCAGGAAACGAGATGGGATGAGGGCATTATTGGAGAAATAGAGGGCGGGGGGAAGTATAGAGTGGTGGGAGGGGGGATGGCTCAGAAATGGGATGATGTGGTGGTTTTGGTTGATACACAGCGGGTGGGAGATGTGAGATGTGTGTATGGGGGGGGGGAGAGGGGGGAAGGGTACTAGTAGTCGAGATGGATTTTGAAGGTCAGCAGATTAGGTTGGTAGTGATACATGCGCCAAATGATGCTTCGGTTAGGAGGGACTTTATCAGGTCGCTGCAGAAATGGTGCACGAGTGCCACAATTATAATTGGGGATTGGAATGCGGTAGTGGAGAAGGGGGATGTGGGGATCAATAATAAGTATCGGAGTGATGTCAGTAGGAAGGAAATTCTGAATTTGATGGCGGAGGAGGATTTGGTGGACATTTGGAAGGCACTGCATCCTGGCCAAAGGGTTTTCTCTAGGCGGCAGGTGATTTTGGGTGAGCTAAAGCAGGCTAGGATAGACTTTGCGCTGGTCTCGGCTAGTTTAGTCAGGGGGGTGGTGAAGTGTTGCTATAAATTCAGTGGGTGGAGTGATCACGCAGCAATACAATTGGTGATGGGGGGGGAGAGGGGTGCAAGGAATGGGGGAATGTGGCACTTTAATGCTAGTCTGTTGGAAGACAAGTATTTTAAGGCAAGGATGAGTAAGTTCTGGAGGGAGGCGGAGGTGGAAATGCTGTATGTGGGGAATGTGGGGGAGTGGTGGGAGAAACTGAAGGACAGAATTAAGAAGATTTGCATAAATTATAGCAAGCAGAGAGTATGGAGAGAGAAGAGAGAGGGTGTGAAACTGCAAGCGTTGTTGCAGAAGGAGGTGGAGCTGTTGGAAAGGACCCCTGGCTACAGCAGTGAGGTTTATTTAGAACTGAAAGGCAAGCTGGAGAGGTATGAAGGGGCGAGATGCAGGGGAGCAATGATAAGGAGTCGACTGAGACACACGCTAGAGGGGGAGAGATGCACAGGGTTTTTCTTAGGAGTAGAGAAGGTGAGGCAAGAGGGAGCCCGGTTGCGCAGTATAAGGGGTGAGGGAGGGGAGATGTGCTCTGATGTGGAGAGCATAATGAAGGCGGTGCAGGGTTTTTATCAAAAGCTTTTTAAGAAGGAGGGGGTGTGTGGGAGGGACTTGGAGGAAGCACTGGCGAGTCTCTGTGTGGAGATCAGTCGGGAGGGTAAGGAGGACTGTGACAGGGATATTTCGCTGCAGGAAATAGAGCAGGGAATTGAGGGCTTGAAGAAGAACAAGAGTCCTGGGGTGGACGGTTTGTCCAGCGAGTTCTATCAAGCTTATAAGAAGCAGCTGAGTCCTATTTTGCTGAGGGTGTTTCGGGAGATGGAAAGTGCACAGAGGCTTCCGACATCCTTTGCGCAGGGTGTGATAACTTTGATATATAAAAATAAGGGGGGGAGGGAGTGTTTAGAAAATTATAGGCCGATAAGTTTACTGAATTCTGATTATAAGATTTTAGCCAAAGTTTTAGCGTCGAGGTTGAAGAGTGTGATAGGAGAAGTAGTAAGTGAGTCGCAGGCTTATAGTATCCCGGGCAGAAATATAGCTGACAGTATACTGACGGTGCGGAGCGTGTTGCAGAAAATGGCGGTGGAGGGGGGGATTTTTTTGAGTATTGATTTACAGAAAGCTTTTGACAGAGTGGAGCATGGGTTTTTGAGGGAAGTGCTGCGGAAGTGCGGTTTGGGGGAAAGGTTCAGGGCATGGATTAGCCTGCTTTATGCAAATGCGACTAGCTGTGTGAAATGTAATGGGATGATGACAGGCAGTTTCAAGCTGGAGAGGTCGGTCAGACAGGGGTGTCCCTTGTCACCGATGCTGTATGCGATGGCGGCGGAGCCCTTGGCGGCCATGATAAAGCGGGATGAGCGGATAATTGGGGTGCAAACGCCGCGGGGCCGGCAGGTGAGGATAGTCCAGTTTGCTGACGATGTGAGTATAATGGTGAAGGGAAGGGATAGTGTGGAGAGGGTGCTGGAGGTGATGAGGGTGTATGAGGGGGCGTCTGGAGCACGGGTGAATGTGGATAAATCGGGGATAAAGTTTTGTGGTGGCGGGGGTGTGGAGAGCTGGGGCTTCAGGAGACTTGAGGGGCGCATGAAGGTGTTGGGAGTATGGTTAGGAACAGACTATGTAGAGGCAAGGGATGCAACGTGGGAGGAGGTGATAGGCAGGATGGAAAGGCTGTTGAATAGATGGCGGTTGCGGCGCCTCACAATTAAAGGGAGGGTGGTGGTGGTTAATGCGCTTGTGGCAACGAAGGCCTTGTACGTGATGCAAGTGTACGACTTGCCGGGAGCTTTGCTAGCGCGGTTGAAGAATGCGGTGGCGGGCTTTCTATGGAGGGGTAAGGCGTGTGGGGTAGGTCATCGAACGATGGTGGCAGGGTATGATGCCGGAGGGATGAAGCTGGTGGATTTTGAGGCAAAGAAGGAAGCGTTCAGGGTGAAGTTGGTGCAAAAATTTTTAAGTGGTCAACCGGCCTATGGCTGGGTGGATTTTTTTTGGCAGAGTGTGAGGGAGGGGGGAGGGAGTGGCTTGTATAACTTATGTGCAAACACTTCAGTGAGGAAGTGGCAGTTTTTGGAGCCATTTTATAGGGAGGTGATGGAGGCTTGGGTGAGGGTGAGAGCTTTGGTGAGGTGTCAAGTTAGTAGCAGGGAGCAGGTGCTGCAGCAGCCTATTTTTAATAACTCTTTGTTGGTGAAAATGGCCGGCCGTTCAGAACGACTCTGCTGGAGGGGTGGGGGATATGCAAGATGGGAGATGTTTTGACTCGGGAGGGAGGGTTTGCGGTAGAGCAGGTTGCGAGGAGGGTGGGGTTTCGGGGGCGGTTATATAGGAGGGGGAGGATGGGGAGGTTCTGGAGAGTGTTGGAAGATTGTGTGCCGAGGGAGTGGTTAGAGTTGGTCGGGGGGGGGGGGGGGGGTGGAGAGGTGGAAGCCCCGCGGTTTGTATTGGCGTGCCTGCCTGGGATGCCGGCGTTGCAAGAGGCGACGTCGGCTTACTGGTACAGGTTTTTTGTTGCTCGAAAGGTTAAGAGGCCAGCAGCAGAGGGGCATTGGGCAAGGGTGTTTGCGGGGAGGGATTGTACTAAGGTTTGGGGGAATATGCATAATAGTCTGTACGGTCACCAGAATTTCGCAAATGATTTCAGGATACGGCATAGGAAGGTTTTTACAGGGGTGGTGCTGCACCAAATCGACAAGGAAAAGTTTGGGAGGGTGTGTTGCCGGTGTCGGGAGGAAGATGAAACTTTGGAGCATCTGTTGATGGATTGTCAGGGGGTGCGGGGGTTTAAGGCGGCTGTTAAAAGGTTGGTGGAGAGCAGGTGTGGGGTCAAAGTGGAGGGAGGGGGGGACTGGGAGTGGATGTGGGTTTTTGGGGTGACTGAACGGGCCGTGAAGTTTAATGCACTGCTGGTGAATTGTCTGCTCAGTATGGCAAGGAGGGCAGTGATGCTGACGCGGAATTATGCGTTCTATGAGAAGAAAGTACTAAGTTTAGAGGCAGTCTACAAGTCTATGGTGAGGGTTCATCTGAATATGCTTTATGAAAGAGACAGTGAGTGGTTTATGGGGACTCTTGGGAGACTATCCTCCTTATGTCGAAGAGCAGAGGGGCACAAGCTGATTTTGGATTTTGGGTTTTAGGGGGGTTGGGGAGGGGGGGGAGGGTTTGGTTGGGAGGTGGAATGTATGTGGGGTGCAGGGGTCTTCTGTTTGGGGGGGTTGGGGGGGGGTTTTGGTGGGCAAAGAGTGTGAGGGAGGGTGGGTACTGCTTTGCTATAGTGGGATTGGAGGGAGGGTTTTCAGTCGGGAGGGATAGGTTGTGTTGGGGGGGGGTTCTGTGGTTTTTTGTATTATTGGACTGTTGAAAGTGTGTCATGATGTAATGTATTTCTAGATGTTTTTGATAATAAAAAACAACAAAAAAAAACCGGCGCCCGATCCCGTCCGATCTCGGAAGCTAAGCAGGACCGGGCCTGGTTAGTACTTGGACGGGAGACCGCCTGGGAATACCAGGTGCTGTAGGCTTCTCTTCTTTTGAGTCCCAGCTGGAAAAAGGCGGTGGTTGCGGTGGACGGGTGGGAGACACCGCTCAGGGCTTTCACCCGGGAGACCGGGGTTCGATACCCGCCTCGAGCGGATGTGAGGAAAACTCTGCAGAGTGATTTCAAAAAAAAAAAGACACGGCAAACCAAAAGTACATTTTAATACTGGGAGACACAGCAGATACCCATCTGGAAATGTGAAGTGTGGATAAATGGATAAATTCCAAAAAAAAAAAAAGTCTCACTCTCACTTTCGGGCTGGTACAAGCCAGTGTATGTCAGTCTGCATCAATAAATACCGCATCTGTCACAAGCTGTTTGCCTACGGCCACACCGTCCTGCCAGCGCCCGATCCCGTCCGATCTCGGAAGCTAAGCAGGACCGGGCCTAGTTAGTACTTAGACGGGAGACCGCCTGGGAATACCAGGTGCTGTAGGCTTCCCTTCTTTTGTGTCCCAGCTGGAAAAAGGCGGTGGTCGGGGTGGACGGGTGGGAGACAACGCTCAGGGCTTTCACCCGGGAGACCGGGGTTCGATACCCGCCTCCAGCAGATGTGAGAAAGGCTCTGCAGAGTAATTTAAAAAAAAAAAAAAAACAGCAAACCAAAAGTACATTTTAATACTGGGAGACAAAGCAGAAACCCATCTGGAAATGTGAAGTTGTGGATAAATGGATGAATTCCCAAGAAAAAGCAACAACAAAAAAAATTCACTCACTTGCAGGCTAGTACAAGCCAGTGTTTAAAATGTCAGTCTGCATGAACAGTTACCGCGTACGGCCACACCGTCCTGCGTAAGCGTGTGACGTGTTCGGTGGGGAAGTACAGTGAGCTGGGTGTTGTGGAAAGAGTGTTTTTGGCGTTCTGGTGTGGTGTTTTTTTTTTGAGAAGGGGAAAGAAGGAGCAGAACAGAGGAAGAGCAGCGAAGCAGGGAGCTGCGGACGGCGCTCCCAGCCCGTTTGGTGGGGGGGGGTTTCGCCGATGTTTGCTGGCGCGGTCGGAGAGCGGGCCGGTGTGACGGAGGACGGGGAAATGGAGGCTCGGCAGGCGGGTGGAGAACGGAGTGGAGCAGGACGGACGACGGACAGGAGTGAGGACGGCGGCAGACGGGAGGACGACAGGAGCGGAGGACGAGGGAGGAGTGGAGCAGAGGCGGTGGCGGGTGAATCGGTGGCGGAGAAGGAATACAGAAAGGAGCTAATGGTGGCGGTGGAGATCCATGGGGAGGAGGTGGTGACACCGATGGAACTCATGAAGAGCATCAGGGAGCTGTGCGGGGGAATTCTGGCGTGCCGGTGTAAGAACACCAGGAACTACGAAGTGACGATGAGTCACCCGATTGGGAAGAGGAGGCTTCTGGACGGGCTGAAAATTGGGAGCACGAAGCGAAGGAAATTACGAACGATGAGCTGGTGGTTTCCTTTTTAGAGCTGCCAGCTTATATAAAAGACGAGGAGATTACGGCGAAATTGCAGGGGTGGGGAGTGACTGCCACCTCGCCAATTAAACGGCGTATGTGGCCGGGGACCAGCATTGCAGACGGGACGCGGTTCATGAAAGTCCGCTTTAATGACAGAGTGCAATCGCTGCCGTACTCGAGGAGGACGGCGAAGCAGCGGAGGAAAAAGAGGTGACTTTGGTACGGGGGGGGAGAGACTGATAAGACTGGAGGAGGAGGAGATAGGCTCTAGCCTGGACACGGCTTCAGTAGAGCTGTCTTATGATGTGGAGGGGGAGGATGATGGAGAAAGTGTGATAGAGGGAGGGGGGGTGAATGATGGGGAGGAGGGGGGAGGCGGGGTTGTGGGACGGGTTGAAACAATGCAGGTGCGGAAAAGAGCTACGGGGGGCTGGGGGGCGAGTCAGTCAGATAAGAGGAAGAAAGTAGGGATGAGGGGGAAATGGAAAGGGGGTGAGGGGTGAATTCACATTGGTTTTCGAAGTAATCATGGTATTGACTATTTTCTCTTTAAATGTGAATGGGCTGAGAAGCGGGGTGAAGAGGAGGGGGTTCATGGAACATTTAAAAAGTGATATTGTGTGTTTACAGGAAACTAGGTGGGACGAGGGAATTGTCAGGGAAATAGAGGGGCAGGGGAAATATATGGTGATGACTGGGGAGGGGGGGAGTCGGGGGTGGGTGGATGTGGCGGTGTTGGTGAACAAACAAAAGTTTGAGGGGGTGAAGTGTGTGTATAGGGGAGTGCGGGAGGAGGGGAGGGTTCTTGTGGTTGAGATGGAGTACGAGGATCAGAGGATTAGGGTGGTGACGGTGCATGCGCCAAATGACGCTTCAGGTAGAAGGGATTTTTTTAAATCTTTGACAAAATGGTGTACAGAGTCCACGATAATGGTGGGAGACTGGAATACTGTATTGGGGAAGGAGGATGTGGGGGGAAATAATAAATGTCGGGATGATGTGAGCAGAAAGGGGATATGGCACTTAATGTCGGAGGGGAATATGACAGATATCTGGAAAATGTTACATCCAAATAAAGAGGGTGTTCTCCAGATGGCAGATCAGTCTGTGCACGCTGAAACAGTCAAGGATTGATTATGCGTTGATTGTGCATGACTTCATTCGAGGAGTATTAAAATGTGATTATAAATTTAACAGGTGGAGCGATCATGCGGGGATTTTTCTGGTGATGGGGGAGAGTGGGAAGAGGAATGGGGGATTGTGGCATTTTAATATTAGGTTGCTGGAGGATAAGTTTTTCCGGGTCCGAATGGTAAAGTTTTGGGTAGAGGTGGCACAGGAAATGTCCTGTGTGGTGAACGTGCTGGAGTGATGGGAGGGGGTGAAGGCGAGGATTAAAAAGATTGCTATAAACTATAGTAAGCAGAGGGCATGGAGGGAGAGGAGGGAGGGAGCCAGGCTGCGGAGGTTGCTCGAGTGTGAAGCAGAGGTTTTGGACTGGGATCCGGGCTACAGCTGTCAGACTTATTGGGATCTGAAAATCAAGCTGGAGAAACTGGAAGAGACAAAGTGCAGAGGGGCAATGATCCGGAGCCGAGTGCGGTACATTTTAGAGGGGGAGAGGAATACGGGGTTCTTTTTAGGGCTGGAGAAAGTGAGGCAGGAGGGAGCATATCTGCGTCGGATTAGGAATGAGGAGGGTGAGGTAGTTTCGGATGCAGTGGGGATTGTGAGGGCAGTGCAGGGTTTTTTTACAACTCTTTTTAAAAAGCAGGGGATGCGTGAAGGGGATCTGGACAGAGCATTGGCGAGCATGGGGAGGGTGGTTAGTCGGGAGGGGGTGGAGGCTTGTGATAGGGATGTTTCACTGCAAGAAGTAGAACAGGAGATAGGGAATTTAAAACCTAATAAAAGTCCGGGGATGGATGTGTCTGCCAGCAGAATTTTATCAGGCCTACAGGCAGCACATTGGGCCGATTTTAGTGCGAGTGTTTGAGGAGATGGAGCGACTGCAGCAGTTGCCGGGGTCTTTCGCAACAGGGGTAATCACTTTGATTTATAAAAACAGGGGAGGGAGGGAGAGTTTGGAGAACTACAGACCAATTAGTCTTTTAAATTCTGACTATAAGGTTTTAGCAAAACTCTTAGCGGCGCGGCTGAAGGCTGTGGTGGGGGAGGTAGTGAGTGAGTCGCAGGCCTACAGCATCCCGGGGAGAAGCATTGTGGACAGCATTTTAACTCTGAGGAGTGTACTTCCAAAAATGGCAGGGGAGGGAGGCTACTTTTTAAGTGTCGATTTGCATAAGGCTTTTGATAGAGTGGAGCATGGCTTCCTTTGGAAGGTGTTAGGGAAGTGCGGGTTGGGGAAGAGGTTTAGGGCATGGATAGAGCTGCTCTACAGAAATGCTATCAGCTGCGTGAAATGCAACGGGATGCTGACGGATGGGTTTGTTTTAGAAAGATCCGTGAGGCAAGGGTGTCCTCTGTCGCCGTTGCTGTATGCGTTGGGGGCGGAACCATTGGCGGCAATGGTGACGCAGGATGGGTGGGTATGCGGCATAAAGGCAAGTGAAGCTGGTGCAATTCGCGGATGATATTAGCATAACGGTGACGGATGCGGAAAGTGTGGGGAGGGTTTTAGAGCTTTTTAAAATTTATGAGGGAGCTTCCGGAGCTAAAGTAAACGTGGAGAAGTCGAGGCTTAGCGTCTATGGAGAGGGGATTGGGGGTTTAGGAGGACGGAGGGGAGTTTGAAGCTTTTAGGAGTATGGGTGGGGCCAGACTATGAGGCCGCTAGGGATATGACGTGGGAGGAAGTTCTTAAAAAGATAGAGGCTTTGTTGAATAGATGGAGGATGAGGCAGCTAACGATAAAGGGGAAGGTGACAGTGGTAAATGCGCTGGCAGCGTCCAAGGCGCTGTACGCAATGCAGGTGTACGACTTGCCAAAAGTTTTTTTATTGCGGTGGCAAAAGGCTGTGGCGGGGTTCTTATGGAGGGGCAAGCCCTGTGCAGTGGGGCACAGGACGCTAATAGCGGGATACGAGGGGGGGGGCCTGAAGCTGGTGGATCTCGAGGCTAAAAACTCTGCTTTTCGGGTTAAGTTGTTACAAAGGGTGCTAGGTGGAGGACTGGATTATGAATGGATGGATTTCTTTTGTTGCGGTATAGATTTGGGAAGAGGAAGTGGATTGTTTGACCTGTGTGCGAGTGCTTCAGGGCTGAAATGGCAGAACCTGGAACCTTTTTTCAAAGAGGTGATGGAGGCATGGATGCAGGTGAGGGAGCTGGTGCGGTGTCAGGTCACGAGCGGAGCCCAGGTGTTAAAGCAGCCTATTTTTAATAACCCGCTGATCCTAAATAATGGTAAGCCGCTGAGGCCCACTCTTTTAGAAGAGTGGGGGGTTTATAAGTTGGGGGATGTAATAACGGGTGAGGGTGCTTGGGCTGTGACGCAGATTAGTCGGCGGATTCGGGTGCAGGGACCGGCGTATAGGCAGCACAGGCTACGGAAATTTTGGGAGATGTTGGAAAGGTGTGTGCCGGGGGAGTGGGTTGACTTGGTGAAGAAGGGCGACCGCAGCGAAGACGGAGCGGAAGTCCCGCATTTTGTGCTGGCACGTATACCGGGGACGCCTGCCCTGAAGGAGGCAAAGCTTGCTTACTGGTACAAGTTTTTGGTTGCCAGGAAGGTCAAGAGGCCAGCAGCTGAAGTGCACTGGGAGAGGGTGTTTGAGGGGAGGGATTGTAAACGGATATGGAAGAATCTACACGGCACTCTGTATGGGCATCAGAACTTTAGCAATGATTTTAGAATAAGGCATAGGAAGATCTTTACGGGGATTGTGCTGCACCAGATCGACAGGGACAAGTTTGAGAGAACGTGCTCTAGGTGCCGGGTAGACGACGAAACTTTAGAGCATTTGCTGATGGGATGTTTGTCTCTACAAGGATTTAAGGGAAGAGTGAGAGTTCTTCTAGAGACAAGATGTCAGGTAGCAATGAAGGGGGAAGAGGATTGGGAGTGGATGTGGGCCTTCGGGCTGACGGAGAGAACGAGGAAGCATAATGTAGTGTTGGTAAACTGTTTGCTTAGCATGGCGCGAAGGGCAGTCATGGTTGTAAGAAATTACGCCCTGTTTGAGCAGAAAATGGTTAATTTGGAGGGGATTTACAAGTCAATGGTCACAGCTCATTTGGGGGGGGTTTTTGAAAATGACAGGGAATGGTTTATGGGAGTGTTTGGGGGGAAATCTACCTTTTGCAGGGTGACACAAGGGCACAATTTGGAGTTGGATTTTGTGTTTTGGGGGGGGCATTGTTTTGGGGTATGGGGGGGTGGAATGTATGGTGCAGGGGGGGGTGGGCATACTGGAGATCGCATTGGGAGGAAGGGATGAGGGAATGGGGTGGGGGTTTTGGTTTTCTTGTTATGTGTTTGGGGTTTTTGTATATTGTGTGGGTTGGGGTGGAGGGGGGGAATTTTGTGTGTGTGTGTGTGTGTGGGGGGGGGGGGGGGTGTTTGGGGGGGGGAGGGAGTGGGGAGGGCCTGAAATGGATTGTTGATGATGCTGTTGATCCTTGTGTGGTTTGGGGTTTTGTATAACTGGGATTGTAAAGTTTGTAAATCGGTGTATTGCATTGCAATGTCCTTTTGATATTAAAAAACAACAAAAAAAAACCTGCGCCCGATCCCGTCGGATTTTGGAAGCTAAGTAGGACCGGGCAGGGTTAGTACTTGGACGGGAGACCGCCTGGGAATACGAGGTGCTGTAGGCTTCTCTTCTTTTGTGTCCCAGCTGGAAAAAGGCAGTGGTTGGGGTGGACGGGTGGGAGACACCGCTCAGGGCTTTCACCCGGGAGACCGGGGTTCGATACCCACCTCGAGCGGATGTGAGGAAAACTCTGCAGAGTAATTTCAAAAAAAAAAAAAAAAAACACGGCAAACCAAAAGTACATTTTAATACTGGGAGACACAGCAGATACCCATCTGGAAATGTGAAGTGTGGATAAATGGATAAATTCCAAAAAAAAAAAATGTCTCACTCTCACTTTCGGGCTGGTACAAGCCAGTGTATGTCAGTCTGCATCAATAAATACCGCATTTGTCACAAGCTGTTTGCCTACGGCCACAGCGCCCGATCCCGTCCGATCTCGCAAGCTAAGCAGGACCGGGCCTGGTTAGTACTTGGACGGGAGACCGCCTGGGAATACCAGGTGCTGTAGGCTTCTCCCCTTTTGGGTACCAGCTGGAAAAAGGCGGTGGTTGGGGTGGACTGGTGGGAGACACCGCTCAGGGCTTTTACCCGGGAGACCGGGGTTCGATATCCGCCTCGAGCAGATGTGAGAAAGGCTCTGCAGAGTAATTTAAAAAAAAAAAAAAAACAGCAAACCAAAAGTACATTTTAATACTGGGAGACACAGCAGATACCCATCTGAAAATGTGAAGTGTGGATAAATGGATGAATTCCCAAGAAAAAACAACAACAAAAAAAATTCACTCCCTTGCAGGCTAGTACAAGCCAGTGTTTAAAATGTCAGTCTGCATGAACAGTTACCGCCTACGGCCACACCGTCCTGCCAGAGCACGTGACGTTTTTCGGTGCGGAGGTGAAGTGTGCTGTGTGTTTTGAAACAGTTTTCTGCATTTTTGGTGGTTTTTTCGGGGAAAAAAAAAAAAAAAGCGGAGAGGGACGCGAAGCAGCGAGGGAGAAGCGGCGTGGGGGGCTGCGGACAGCAAGCCCGGCCTGTTTTGGGCGGGGGGGGCCCTCTGATGTTTGGTGGCGTAGTTGGAGCGGCCCGTCATGTGAGGGAGACGGAGGGGATGGAGGCTCGGCAAGCGTATGGAGAGCGGAAAAGAGAAGGGCAGATGACGGAAAGGAGTGAGGACGACAGCAGACGGGAGGAAGACGGAATTGGAGAACGAGGGAGAAGCGGAGCGGAAAACGCGGCTGGGGAAATAACGACGGATAAGCTGTATAGCAAGGAGCTAACGGTGGCGGTGGAGCTTCAGGGAGAAGAGACCGTAACGCCGATGGAACTAATGAAAAGTGTCAGGGAGCTGTGTGGGGGAATCCTGGCGTGCAGATGCAAAAACACGCGCACGTATGAGATAACAATGAGCCACCCGGTGGGAAAGCGGAGACTGATGGACGGTTTTAAGATCGGGAGCACGCAGGTGCTGGCAAAAGAGATAACAAACGATGAGCTGGTAGTTTCGTTTTTAGAGCTGCCGGCTTACATCAAGGACGAGGAGATTTTGGCGAAACTACACGGGTGGGGAGTGGCTGTCACCTCACCGATCAAGCGGAGAATGTGGCCGGGGACTAACATAGCGGACGGGACGCGCTTCATGAAGGTCCGTTTCAACGACAGGATACAGTCATTACCATACTCCACAAAATTCTCGACGGCGGCGGGATCAGAATATTTCCGTGTCATCCACGATCGGCAGGCTCAGGTATGTCGATTGTGCATACAGTCGGGGCACATCTTCCGAGAATGCCCGGAGTTTCTATGCAGGAAGTGCGGACAGCAAGGACACTATGCGAGGGAGTGTCACAGCAGGCTGCGGAGATGTGAAATATGCCACAACAAGGAGGACAATTGTATCTGCAACTACAGCGAGGAGCACGAGGAGGAGGAGGAGGGGGAACGGGAGGAGCGGCCCGCGGCGGAGGACCAGGGGGAGCTGGAGGAAGAGGAGGGAAGCGTGATGGACGGCGGAGAGGAGGAAGAGATCGGTTCTAGTTTGGACATTGTGTCGATGAAACTGTCATATGATGTCGGGGGTGAGGGTGGACAGTTGGGCGGGGGGGGGAGGGACAGGGAATGTATCGGAGACGGGGAGGGGGAGCACTGAGGTAGGGGAGAGGAATGGAGAGGAGCCGGGCGGGGAGGGGGGGAGAAGTGGGGGGAATGCAGAGACAACGCTGGTACGGAAAAGGGCCACGGGGGGGTGGCAAGCGGGACAGAGCGATAAGAGGAAGAAAGTGGGAGCCAGAGGGAAATGACGGGCAACGGAGGGAGGGACTGTGTTTAACCCCCTTTTTATAGAAACTATGGTGTTGTCCGTCTACTCTCAAAATGTAAATGGGCTAAGAAGCAGGGAAAAACTGAGGGGCTTTATGGAACAGTTGAGGGGGGACATCGTATGTTTGCAGGAAACAAAATGGGATGAGGGAAATAGAAAGACAGGGGAAGTATGTGGTAGTGGGGGGGGGGGGGGGGGAGTCGGGGGTGGATGGACGTTGCAGTTTTGATCAACAAGCAAAAACTGGGGGGGATGAAGCGTCTCTACGGGGGGGAGAGAGAGGGGGGGAGGGTTCTGGCGGTTGAGATAGAATGTGCAGGTCAGCAGATCAGAGTGGTGACAGTGCACGCCCCAAATGAGGACTCAGATAGGAGGGATTTTGTCAAGTCTTTGGGGAAGTGGTGTGCAACCGCCACGATAATTATCGGGGACTGGAATGCAGTGATGGAGAAAGAGGAGGTGGGGGAGAATAATAAGCAGCGGCAGGATACGAGCAGAAAGGAGATCTGGAATTTAATGACAGAGGGAAATTTGGTGGATGTATGGAAGCTGCTGCATCCTAGGAAGAGGGCTTTTTCCAGACGACAGATTATTCTGGGAAAGTTAAAGCAATCCAGGATTGATTTCGGTCTGGTTTCACAAGACATGGTGAGGGGGGTGGTGAAGTGTGACTATGAGTTCAACAGATGGAGTGATCATGCGGGAATATCTTTGGTGGTGGGGGGGGGCAAAAGGAATGGGGGGCTATGGCACTTTAATGTCAGCCATGGCACTTAAATGTTAGCCTGCTGGGAGACAAGTTTTTTCAGGCACGAATGGCCAAGTTTTGGGTGGAGGTGGCACAGGAAGTGGTGTTTGTGGAAAACATTTTGTTGTGGTGGGAGGAAGTAAAAGGGAGGATCAAAAAGATTTGTATTAACTACAGTAAGCAGAGAGCGTGGAGGGAGAAGGGGGAGGGAGCCAGACTGCGGGGGCTCCTCGAGAAAGAGGCGGTGCTCTTGGGAGGGAACCCGACTTACAGCCCTCAGGCTTACTTAGACCTAAAAAACCAGCTGGACAGGTATGAGGAGGGGAGGTGCAGGGGGGCTATGGTGAGGAGCCGGGTGCGGTACATGCTGGAGGGAGAGAGAAACACGGGTTTCTTCTTAGGGCTGGAGAAAGTGAGGCAGAAGGGGGCCTATCTGCGGAAAATCAGGGACGGCAGGGGAGAGGTATGCACTGAGACGGTGGAAGTAATGGCGGCAGTGCAGAGCTTCTACGAACGTCTCTTCAGGAAGCAGGGTAGGTGTGGGAGGGACTTGGAAAGAGCGATGGCGAGCATGAGTAAGGTGATCAGCCGGGAAGGGAGGGAGGACTGTGACAGGGACCTATCGCTGCTAGAGGTGGAGGGGGAAATAGGGCGTCTGAAGGCAAATAAAAGTCCTGGGGTGGACGGGCTGCCCGCTGAGTTTTATCAGGCTTATAAGCGGCAAGTCAGCCCGATTTTGCTGGAGGTCTTTCGGGGGATGGAACGGCTGCAGCAACTCCCGCCGGCCTTCGCGAAGGGGGTCATCACATTGATTTATAAAAATAAGGGGGAAAGGGAACGTTTGGAGAATTATAGGCCAATAAGTCTGCTAAACACAGACTACAAGATCTTAGCCAGGATTTTAGCAACGCGGCTGCAGGCCGTGGCGGGGGAGGTGGTAAGCAAGTCGCAGACTTACAGCATCCCGGGGAGGAGCATTGCGGACAGCATCCTCACAGTGAGAAGCATCCTTTCCAAAATGACGGGGGAGGGGGGAATTCTTCTCAGCATTGACCTGGAGAAGGCCTTCGATAGGGTGGAGCACGGTTTCCTGCAAGCGGTGCTAGGGAAGTGTGGTTTGGGGGAGCGGTTTAGGGCATGGGTGGACTTGCTTTATAGGGACGCCACTAGCTGTGTAAAGTGTAACGGTATGTTGACCGATAGCTTTAGACTGGAAAGGTCGGTGAGGCAGGGGTGCCCGCTGTCGCCGCTGCTGTACGCGCTGGCGGCGGAACCCCTGGCGGCGATGATCGAACAGGACGGAAAGATCGTCGGCATACAGACGCCGCGGGGGAGGCAGGTAAAGCTAGTCCAGTTTGCGGATGACATTAGTATAATGGTAAAAGATAGTTCGAGTGTGGAGAGGGTGGTAGAGATTCTTAAAATATATGAGGGAGCGTCGGGAGCAAAAGTAAATATGGAGAAATCGGAGATACGGTTCTGTGGGCCCGGGGGGGGGGGGACTGGGGGTTTAAGAAAGCGGAGGGGACTATGCAGCTGCTGGGAGTGGTTGTGGGGCCGGACTATGCGGCCGCCAGAGACGCGACATGGGAGGTAGTGCTCAGGAAAGTAGAAAGCCTGCTGCACAGGTGGAAGATGAGACAGCTCATGATTAAGGGGAGGGTGGCGGTGATAAACGCTTTGGTGGCGACTAAGGCATTGTACGCCATGCAGGTGTACGATCTGCCAAGGGAGTTTCTAGTGAGATTGCAAAGGGCGGTGGGGGGGTTTCTATGGGCAGGCAGGGGAGGTGCGGTGGCGCATGGCACAATGATAGCGGGGTACGATGCGGGGGGTTTGAAGTTGGTGGACTTCGAGGCGAAAAGGAGTGCCTTTAGGATAAAGCTGATACAAAAAGTGCTACACAGCGGGATGGACTACGGGTGGATGGATTTCTTCTGTCACAGCGTCGACTTGGGGAAAGGGAGTGGGTTGTTTGGTCTGTGCGCCAACGCATCGGTGGCAAAGTGGCAACACCTGGAGCCCTTCTACAGAGAGGTAATGGAGGCGTGGGTGCAGGTGAGGGAGTTGGTGCAGTGCCAGGTGAAGAGCAGAGCACAAGTTTTTAGGCAGCCGATTTTTAATAACTCATCGATATTAAATCAGGGCAAGCCGCTGAGACCTACGCTTCTAGAAGGATGGGGGGTGTACCAATTGGGGGACGTGATGACGGGGGAGGGGTCTTTTGACGTGGCGCAGATCAATCGGCGGATCAGGGTGCAGGGGCCGACGTATAGGCAGGGGAGATTGAGGAAGTTCTGGGAGGTGTTGGAGAGGGGTGTGCCGGAGGAGTGGGTGGAGGTGGTGAGGAGCGGAGACTCGGGGGGAGGACAGCCGGACGGCCCACACTTTGTGTTGACGCGGCAACCGGGGACCCCCCCCCTGCACGAGGCAAAGTCGGCTTATTGGTATAGATTCTTTGTGAGCCGCAAGATCAAAAGGCCAGCAGCGGAGGAACATTGGGCAAAGGTATTTGTGGGGCGGGACTGTAGCAGGATTTGGAGGAATCTGCACAGCAGGTGGTATGGGCACCAAAACTTTAGCATCGACTTTAGAATCCGACATAGGCGAATCTTTGCGGGAATCGTGCTCCACCAAATCTGTAAGGAGCGCTTCGAGAGGACGTGCTGCAGGTGCCGGGTGGAGGATGAAACACTGGAGCACTTGCTGATGGAGTGTCCGGCGGTGCAGGGGTTCAAAAGAAGGGTGAAAGCACTTCTGGAAACTAGGTGTGGGGTGGAGGTGGCGGAGGGGGGGGACTGGGAGTGGATGTGGGCCTTTGGTCTGACGGAGAGGACGAGACAGCATAACGGAGTCCTGGTGAACTGCCTGCTCAGCATGGCGAGGAGGGCAATCATAGCGACCAGAAGTTACGCCCTACACGAGCAGAAAGAGGTCAGTTTGGAGATGCTTTACAAGTCTATAGTTAGAACCCATATGGTTTCACTCTTCGAAAGGGACAGGGGATGGTTTATGGGAGTTTTTGGACCAAGGTCCACACTATGTAGGGAGGCACGGGATCACAAGCTGTCATTAGATTTTGGGTTTTAGGGGGGGGGGGGGATGGGATGACTGTGATGAAATGTGTGTGGGGGGGACCCTAGGGGTGGGGGGGGGGGGGGGGGGGGGTTCATTGGGGTTTTTTTTTTTCTTTGGGGGTGGTATTCTGTGAGATTTGTGTGGGGAAGGGTGAGTGAAAAGTCTGGTTTGGGGTTTGTTGTAAAGGGTTTTTTTTGTGTATGTGTGTGTGCAGAATGATGAAATGCACTGTGAGGGAGGGGGTCGCTTGGGGGGGTGGGTTTTTGTATATATGAAATGTGAAAAAGTGTAAAAGGATGTGTTGCATTGTGGTTCTTTTGATAATAAAAAACAACAAAAAAAACCTGCGCCCGATCCCATCCGATCTCGGAAGCTAAGCAGGACCGGGCCTGGTTAGTACTTGGACGGGAGACCGCCTGGGAATACCAGGTTTTGTAGGCTTCTCTCCTTTTGGGTACCAGCTGGAAAAAGGCGGTGGTTGAGGTGGACGGGTGGGAGACACCGCTCAGGGCCTTCGCCCGGGAGACCGGGGTTCGATACCCGCCTCGAGCAGATGTGACAAAGGCTCTGCAGAGTAATTTAAAAAAAAAACAAAAAAAAAAAACAGCAAACCAAAAGTACATTTTAATACTGGGAGACACAGCAGATACCCATCTGAAAATGTGAAGTGTGGATAAATGGATGAATTCCCAAGAAAAAACAACAACAAAAAAAATTCACTCACTTGCAGTGTTTAAAATGTCAGTCTGCATGAGCAATTACCGCCTACGGCCATACCGTCCTGCCAGCGCACGTGACGGTTTGGTGAGGAAGTGAAGTGAGCTGTCTGTGTTTACTGCGGGTTTTCAGGTTTTGATCCTGCTTTTGAGGAAACTAGAGCGGGGAGCGAAATAGTAGGAGAGAGGCGGAGCCGGGAGCTGCGGCTGGCAGGCCCGGCCTGTCCCGGGGGGAGGATTTTTCCGATGTTTGGTGGCGGAGACGGACAAGGCGCCTATGTGACGGAAAGCGCGGAAATGGAGGTTCGGCAGGTGGGTGGAGAGCGGAGTGGTGGAGATCGTGCGGCAAGAGGAACAGAGGAGGGAAGCAGCAGAGGCGTAAGGAGTTCGGAGGAGCGAGGAAGAGGTGTGGTGGAGAGCACGGCAAGTGCAGCGTCTGTGGAGAAGGTGTACAGTAAAGAATTGACGGTGTTGGTGGAAATCCGCGGCGAAGAGAACGTAACGCTGATGGAGTTAATGAAGAGTATCAGAGAGCTGTGCGGAGGGATTTTGGCGTGCAGATGTAAAAATGCACGGCTGTATGAGGTTACTATGAGCCATCTGGCGGGGAAGAGGAGGCTGCTGGATGGTCTGAAGATCGGGAGTACGCAAGTGGTGGCAAAGGACATAACGAACGACGAGCTGGTGGTCTCTTTTCTGGAGCTGCCGGCTTATATCAAGGACGAGGAGATTGCGGTGAAGCTGCAGGGGTGGGGTGTGACTGTCGCGTCACCGATTAAGAGGAGAATGTGGCTGGGAACAAATATAGCGGACAGGACACGATTCATGAAAGTCCGCTTTAATGACAGGGTGCAGTCGATACCGTACTCCAAGAAATTCATGACGGCGGAGGGGGCGGAGTATTTCAGGGTAATTCATGACCGGCAAACACAAGTGTGAAGGCTGTGTATTCAGCCAGGACATATTTTAAGAGAGTGCCCGGAGTTCCTGTGCAGAAAATGCGGGCGGCAAGGACATTACGCGAGAGAGTGTCAAAGCTGGATAAAGCAGTGTGAAATTTGCCACAATAACGAGGCAAATTACATATGCAACTATAGTGAGGAGCAGGAGGAGGAAGAGGACGAGGAGCCGTTCGGTGGGCCGCGGGAAGAAGACGAGGAGGCGGAGGAGGAAGAGGAGCGTGCGGCGGAGGATGGGGTGGAGGAGGAGCGGTGGCCGGTATTGACGGAGGCGGGGGCGGTGCAGCGGCGGGAGGACTCGGGAAGACGACGGCAGGAGGAGGAGGGGCTGGGATCCAGCCTGGATGCGGTATCTCTGGACTCATCGTGCGGTGCAGAAGCCGGCGCAGGGGCCCAGGCGGGGAAAGAATGGAGGGAGCGGTCTGCAAGGACTGAGGTACTGTCCACTAGTTGGGCGGGGTCGGGTATGGCGCTGAGCCAAAGCCTGGATTCGGAGCTGGAGAAGGACGAGGGGGTGGTTGAAAGAAAAGGGGGGAGAGGGGACTCGGGAGCTGAGATTGGGCAGGTGAGGAAAAGAACCACGGGCGGGGGGAAAAGGGGTAAAACTGATAAGAGGAAGAAAGTGGGGGGGGGTAGAGACATGAATGGGGATGCGCTGTGGAGAATTCTTCTTTATGTTTTGTTGCAAAGTATGGTAGTGTCTATACTGTCTTGGAATGCAGATGGGCTGCAGAACAAAGGGAAGTTAAATGGGTTCATGGCGCAGTTGCGTAGTGATATGGTGTGTCTGCAAGAAACTAAATGGGATGAGGGGGCGGTGAGGGAAATAGAAAGAAAGTGGCATTACAAGGTGGTGGTGGCAGTGGGCCCTCAGGGTAAGGCTGATGTAGCCATAATGGTTAAAAAACACAGGGTGTGTGAGGTGACATGTGTGTACAAGAGGGAGGAGGGGAGGGTGCTGGTGGTGGATGTAATTTGTGACAGCCAGCGGATCAGGCTGATGTCAATTCATGCTCCGAATGAGGACTCAGCTAGGAGGGATTTCTTTACATCACTGGTGAAATGGTGCACGCATACCACAATTATTATGGGGGACTGGAATGTGGTTTTGGAAAAGCAGGATGTGGGGGTTCACAATAAATATGGGAATGATGTTAGCAGGAAGACAGTGTTGAACCTGATGTCAGCGGGGAAATTAGTGGACGTTTGGAGGATGTTGCACCCTAACATAACTGCCTTTTCTAGGCGGCAGATCATCTTGGGGAAAATGAAGCAGTCTAGGATTGACTTCAGCTTGATTTCAGATGACTTGATCAGGAGGGTGGAGAGGTGTGGCTATGAATTTAATAGGTGGAGCGATCACGCGGCAATGACGTTGGTGATGGGGGGGGAGCACGGAACGGGGGGCTGTGGCACTTTAACGTCAGTCTGTTGCAGGATAAGTTCTTTCAGGCTAGGATGAGAAAGTTTTGGTTGGATGTGGGTGCGGAAATGCACCATGTGGAAAACATGTCAGATTGGTGGGAGGGGGTCAAAACTAGGATAAAGAAAATTTGTATAAATCATAGCAAGCAGAAGGCGTGGAGGGAAAGGAGGGAGGTCGAAGTGCTGCGTGAGCTATTAACGAAGGAAGCGGTGAAGTTGGGAATGGACCCGGATTATGGGTGCCAGGCTTATCTGGAACTGAAAAGCAAGTTGGATAAGTATGAAGACAGTAAATGCAGAGGGGCGATGATTAGAAGTCGGGCGAGGGACATACTGGAGGGGGAGGGAAACACGGGGTTTTTCCTAGGGCTGGAGAGGGTGAGGCAAGAAAGGGCTTATTTTCATCAACTCAGGGATGATAAGGGGGAGCTGCATTCAGACTTAGTGGGTATAACACGCACGGTGCATAGGTTTTATCAGGGTCTGTTTCGCAGGAGGCAGTTGAGAAGGCGGTGGCAAGTCTCAATAAAACAATTAGTAAGGCAGGAAAGGAGGATTGTGATAGGGATATAACGTTGCAAGATATAGACCGGGAAATTCGCAATCTTAAAATAAATAAGAGCCCTGGGATAGACGGTTTGTCAAGTGAGTTCTACCAGGCATATAGGCAGCAGCTTGGTCCTATTCTGTTGGAGGTGTTTCTAGAAATGGAGCGTGCACAGCGCCTCCCTCCGGCCTTTACGCAGGGTGTCATCACACTCATATATAAAAACAGAGGGGAGAAAGAAAATCTCGAACATTATAGGCCTATCAGTCTGTTAAATTCTGATTACAAGATCTTGGCGAGGGTTTTAGCATCGCGGCTGAAGTCAGTTGTGGGGACAGTGGTGAGTGAGACGCAATCTTACAGCATTCCAGGGAGAAGTATTGTGAATAATATCCTTACAGTGAGGAGTATTTTTGGGAAGATGACGGGGGGGGGGGTGTCTTTCTCAGTATTGACCTGCAAAAAGCCTTTGACAGGGTGGAGCGGGGGTTTCTGCAACAGGTGCTGCGGAAATGTGGTTTTGGTGAGCGGTTCAGGGCCTGGATTAACCTGCTGTACAGTAATGCAAGTAGCTGTGTAAAATGTAATGGCATATTAACAGAAAGCTTCCGACTGGAACGGTCAGTTAGGCAGGGGTGCCCCTTATCGCCGCTGCTATACGCACTGGCGGCGGAGCCCATGTCAAGCTTGATTAAACAGGACGAGCAGATTCTGGGGATAACAACGCCGCGGGGGCGGCAGGTCAAAATTGTCCAGTTTGCTGATGACGTAAGTGTGATGGTGAGGGATGGTAAGAGCGTGGGGCGGGTGTTGGAACTTCTGAAGGTCTACGAGAGGGCATCGGGAGCAAAAGTTAATATACAAAAATCTGAAATTCGGGTCTGCGGGGGGGTGGAGGGTGGAGTGGGTTGGGGATTTAGTCAGACAGAGGGAAATATGAGATTGCTGGGAGTCCAGATAGGCCCGGACTATGTAGCGGCAAGGGACGCTACATGGGAGGACGTAATAAGGAAGATGCAGAATCTATTAAATAGCTGGAAGAGAAGGCAGTTAACAATTAAAGGAAGAGTTGTAGTGGTGAATACGCTTATAGCGTCTAAGGCTTTGTACACAATGCAGGTGTATGATATGCCGGGGGCCGTTCTAAGGAGAATTCAGACTGCCATCTCGAACTTTCTGTGGAGGGGAAAAGGGGTGGGGGTGGCGCACGGGACATTGATAGCAGGATATGAGGAGGGCGGTTTGAAATTAATGGACTTTGAGGCTAAGAAGAGGGCTTTCAGATTGAAATTGATGCAAAACTTCTTGTACGGAGAGTTGTCTTATGGGTGGAAGGATTTTTTCCACCATGACATTGTCTCTTGTGGGGGGAGTGGATTGTATAACCTGTGTGCTAACGCCTCGGTGCAGAAGTGGCAACACCTCGAGCCGGTGTTTAGGGAAATGATGGAGGCTTGGGTACAGGTGAGGTCATTGGTAAGCTGCCAAGTTACCTGTAAAGCACAGATTTTGGAGCAGCCTATCTTTAATAATGCGCAGGTTTTGAAGGATGGCAGGCCGCTGCGAACAAGGCTGCTAGAGGGGTGGGGGATATGCAAGCTGGGAGATGTCATGACGGCGGAGGGTGGGTTTGATGTGCGGCAGGCGACTAGAAGGGTCAGATGGCAAAGGCCTACATATAACAAGTGGAGACTAGCTAACTTCTGGAGGGTGCTGGAGGGGTGTGTGCCGGTAGAATGGGTGGGAAAACTGAGGGCGGATGGCGGGGAGGGGGGGGACCCTGGGGTCCCAAGGTTTGTGCTATTGGGGCACAAAAAAAAAAAAACAGCAAACCAAAAGTACATTTTAATACTGGGAGACAGCAGATACCCATCTGAAAATGCGAAGTGTGGATAAATAGATGAATTCCCAAGAAAAGAAAAAAAAAAAATTCCATCCTGACCACGTGACAGTTCGGTGCGACAGCAGAGCAAAACAGTGTGTGGAACAACAGCTTTTGGTTGATTGTAACGTGTGTTCTTTTTTTTTTGCTCGGCGTTTGGACAGAAGAGGAATCGTTACAGAGAGAGGGAGGAGGTTGGGAGGAAGGCCGGCGCGCCTCCGGTGGGGGTCTAGCTTTTGGGGGGGGTGCTGATGCAGAGTGGCGAAGCTAAGCTACATGTCGGCATGGCAGAGAGAGTGGAGTCGGCAGCTCGGCAGGAGACGGGACGGAAGTGGAGCGCGGAAAGAGGGGACTGCAACAACGGCGGGACAAACATATAGCAAGGAGCTGACGGTGACGGTGGACATTCAGGGAGAGGAAGTCGTGACACCCATGGAGCTGATGTAGAGCATTAGAGAGCTGTGTGGGGGGATTTTAGCCTGTCGGTGTAAGAACACACGGACGTACGAAGTGACGATGAGTCACCCGATTGGGAAGAGGAGGCTGCTAGACGGACTGAAGATTGGAAGCACGCAAGTCACAGCGAAGGAAATCACAAATGATGAGCTAGTGGTTTCGGTTTTGGAGCTGCCAGCTTATATAAAGGATGAAGAGATTGCAGCGAAGCTGCAGGGATGGGGAGTGTTGTCTGTGACTATGGACTATGTTTGTCCACGGGTTCTTGATGCTACGTGCATGTATTATCGGACTGTATCCTAATCTTTACTGCCAGAGAGGGTAAGCGAATCACTTTTGTCTTGCAAGCGTATCGTGTTGTGTGTGTTGCATAGTTCGTCTACAGACTAGCAACAGACTAGCTATAGCTTAACACACCTAAAAACTAACTAAACTCTAAACAATTCATTAACTGCTACATTCCGGTACTAGTCAAGTACCTTTCTACCGGTATTATTGCTATTTCCTGACTTAGCGCTCATTAGCCTACCGGTTAGCTTAGATAGCTAGTTAGCTAAGCTAACATGGTCTCTCCCTCTCTCTCTCTTTCTTGCTCGGTGTGCCACATGTTTAGTTATTCCTCTGCCTCCTTTAGCGATAATGATACCTGTAATAAGTGTAAGGTTCTGTTAGCCTTGGAGGCGAGGATCACTGATTTGGAAGCGCGGCTCCGCACCTTCGAACAAAAGCCAGCTAGCCTAGCCCCGTTAGCTGGTGTGGAACCTCCGAGCTCAGGGTCTGTTAGCGGTCCAAGGGCAGCTCCGGAGCAGCCCGGAGAATTAGCCTGGGCGACGGTCCGACGGAAACGTACTCCTAAGCAGAAGCCCACGGCTCATCACCTGCCTGTTCACGTTTCTAATAGATTTTCCCCGCTCAGCGACACACCCGCTGAGAAACCGACTCTGATAATTGGCAATTCCATAGTCAGGAACGTGAAGCTAGAGACGCCAGCGACCATAGTCAAATGTATTCCTGGGGCCAGAGCGGGCGACATCGAGTCAAATCTGAAGCTGCTGGCTAAGGCTAATCGGAAATATGGGAAAATTGTTATTCACGTCGGCAGCAATGACACCCGATTACGCCAATCGGAGGTCACTAAAATTAATGTTGAGTCGGTGTGTAACTTTGCTAAATTAATGTCGGACTCCGTAGTTTTCTCTGGACCCCTCCCCAATCTGACCAGCGATGACATGTTTAGCCGCATGTCGTCGTTCCGTCGCTGGCTGTCTAGGTGGTGTCCAGCAAACGATGTGGGCTTCATAGACAATTGGGCCACTTTCTGGGGAAAACCCGGTCTGGTAGCGAGAGACGGCATCCATCCCACTTTGAATGGTGCAGCTCTCATCTCTAGAAATTTGGCCGAGTTTATTAGCCGACCTAAAGCCTGACAATCCAGGGTGGGGACCGGGACGCAGAGACTCAGTCTAAAACGCCTCTCTGCAGTTTCCTTAGAGCCGCCGCCCCCCTCAAACCACATAGAGACTGTGTCTGCCCCTCGAACATATAAATCATATAAATCAGAAGTTAACAGAAGAGGAGTTATTCATAAAAACTTAATAAAAATTAAGACCACTCCTCTTATTGAACAGAAAAACAGATCTGTCAAATGTGGACTATTAAATATTAGGTCCCTTTCATCTAAATGTTTGTTAGTAAATGATTTGATAACTGATCACCAAATTGACCTACTTTATCTTACTGAAACCTGGTTACAGCAGGATGAATATGTCAGTCTGAATGAATCAACCCCCCTCAGTCATAAAAATGATCATGTTCCTCGAAGCACAGGTCGAGGTGGAGGAGTCCACTCAAACTTATTATTAAACTTTCATCCTCAGAACAGTTATAACTCATTTGAGAGCCTCACTCTTAGTCTCTCACATCCAAACTGGAAAACACAAAAACCAGTTCTACTTGTCATTGTGTACCGTCCACCTGTCCCTTACTCAGAGTTTTTAACTGAATTCCCTGACTTCCTGTCTGATCTAGTGCTTAGATCAGATAAAGTCATTATAGTGGGAGATTTTAACATTCATGTAG
The DNA here is from genome assembly GCF_900324485.2 of Mastacembelus armatus. Taxonomy (NCBI): domain Eukaryota; kingdom Metazoa; phylum Chordata; class Actinopteri; order Synbranchiformes; family Mastacembelidae; genus Mastacembelus; species Mastacembelus armatus. The sequence goes on from NW_022872845.1 coordinate 61,903, forward strand.
ATGTTGAAAATAACAGCCTCAGCATTGCATTTAATTCTATATTAGATTCAATTGGTTTCATTCAAAATGTTAATAAACCCACCCACTGTTTCAATCACACCCTTGATCTTGTTCTGACCTATGGCATCGAAATTGAACATTTAATAGTTTTTCCCCCAAATCCTGTTTTGTCAGATCATTCTTTAATAACTTTTGAATTTAAAATGATGGATCATGCAGCGTTTGGAAGAAAATTCCACTACAGCAGATGTTTATCCGACAACGCTGTTAATAAATTTAAGAAAATGATTCCATCTTTATTTACATCTATGCCAAGTATAAACATAGTGGAGGGCAGCTGCTTCAATCCCACTCCCTACCAAATTGATCATGTTGTTGACAGCGCTGTAACCTCACTGCGTGAAATGCTTGATTCTGTAGCCCCTCTGAAAAAGAAGTTAGTGAATCAGAGAAGACTAGCCCCATGGTATAATTTACATATTCGTACCTTAAAGCAGGCATCGCGAAGGCTGGAAAGGAAGTGGCATTCCACAAACTTAGAGGAAATTTTACTAGCCTGGAAAAACAGTCTACTAACATATAAAAAAGCTCTCCGTAAAGCCAGAACTGCATACTATTCATCACTAATAGAGGAAAATAAGAACAATCCCAGGTTTCTTTACAGCACTGTAGCCAGGCTGACAAAAAGTCACAGCTCTGTTGAGCCCAGTGTTCCCTTAGCTCTCAGCAGTGATGAATTTATGAGTTTCTTTACAAATAAAATCACAACTATTAGAGATAAAATTCAGCAGATGCTTCCTATACCTGCAATAAATGAATCTTCTACTACAGTAGCTCTTGAATCATCTGTAGGACCTCAGTTATGTTTAGACTGCTTCTCTCCCATAGTTCTCTCTGAATTTACATCAGTAGTTGCTTCATCGAAATCATCAACGTGTCTCTTAGACCCCATCCCGACTAGACTGCTTAAAGGCACCCTGCCATTAATGAACTCATCTTTATTGGACTTGGTAAATTTATCTCTAGTATCAGGCTACGTACCACAGGCCTTTAAGACTGCAGTAATCAAACCTTTACTCAAAAGCCTAGTCTTGATCCAGGAGTCTTGGCTAATTATAGACCAATATCCAACCTGCCATTTATTTCTAAAATCCTAGAAAAAGCTGTTGCTAAGCAGCTATCAGACCACTTACACAGGAATGAACTACTTGAAGATTTTCAATCAGGATTTAGAGCACATCATAGTACAGAAACAGCACTGTTGAAAGTTACAAACGATCTTCTCTTAGCCTCAGATAATGGACTTGTTTCAATACTTGTCCTCCTAGACCTTAGTGCAGCATTCGACACCATTGACCACAACATCTTATTACAGAGACTGGAGCATGTGATTGGTATCAGAGGAACAGCGTTAAAGTGGTTCCAATCCTATTTATCGGACAGATTCCAGTTTGTTCATGTCCATGATGAACCTTCCACACAAACAAAAGTTAGTTATGGAGTTCCACAAGGCTCTGTGCTAGGACCGATTCTGTACACCCTGTACATGCTTCCTTTAGGATATGTCATTAGGAAGCACTCTATTAATTACCACTGCTATGCAGATGACACTCAGTTATATCTATCTATTAAACCTGTTAACACAAACCAGTTAACCAGACTTCAAGCCTGTCTAACTGACATAAAGGCCTGGATGACCAGTAAGTTTTTACTTTTAAACTCGGAGAAAACAGAAGTCATTATATTTGGGCCAAAAAATCTCAGAAATAACTTTTCTCAAATTATAGCTACTCTAGATGACATAGCCCTGGCCACTAGCACTACTGTAAAAAACCTTGGAGTTATTTTTGACCAGGACATGTCCTTTGACTCACACATAAAACAAATCTCTAGAATTGCATTCTTTCACCTGCGCAACATTTCCAAAATTAGGAACATCCTGTCTCAAAATGATGCAGAAAAACTAGTCCATGCATTTGTTACCTCAAGGCTAGATTACTGTAACTCATTACTATCTGGATGTCCCAATATCTCCATAAAAAGCCTCCAATTAATCCAGAATGCCGCAGCCAGAGTCCTGACAGGAACTAGCAAGAGAGATCATATTTCTCCTATATTGGCTTCTCTTCATTGGCTCCCTGTAAAATATAGAATAGAATTTAAAATCCTTCTTCTCACATACAAATCCCTTCATAATCAAGCTCCTTCATACCTCAAAGACCTCATAGTACCATATTATCCCAATAGACCACTTTGCTCTCAGAGTGCAGGCCTACTTGTGGTTCCCAGAGTTTCCAAAAGCAGAATGGGAGGCAGAGCCTTTAGTTATCAAGCTCCTCTCCTATGGAACCAGCTCCCAGCCTGGGTTCAGGAGGCAGACACTCTCTATACTTTTAAGGCTAGACTTAAAACCTTCCTCTTTGACAAAGCATATAGTTAGGGCTGGCTTCAGGCAACCCTGAACCATCCCTTAGTTAGTTATGCTGCTATAGGCCTAGACTGCCCGAGGACCATCGGTGCACTGAGCTCCCCTACCCTAACCCCCCCCTTTCCCTTCCACTCCCCTCTCTTCCTCTCCTCCCACCTCATGTATATTCCACCATAGAATGTTACTAACCTTGTGCTCTCTCTCTCCCCTAGTTTGTGCTCTCTCCCTCTCTCTCTGTTCTCTCTGTACCTTCTGCAGGTGTCCCTGGTCCTGGAGCTGTATATCACTGATGTGCAGTTACTAGTCCCACCAACCTGCAGTGTCTATTTGTTGTTTATTGTTGTTGTTCTTTTCTCTCTGCTCTATCCACTCACCCCAACCGGTCGAAGCAGATGGCCACCCAAACTGAGCCCGGTTCTGCTGGAGTTTTTTTCTTCCGTTAAAGGGAGTTTTTCCTCTCCACTGTCGCCAAGTGCTTGCTCATAAGGGAATGGTTGGGTTTTTAGTTTTAGTTTTTGTAAAGTGCCTTGAGATGATTTGTATTGTGATTTGGCGCTATACAAATAAAATTGAATTGAATTGAATTGAATTGCTTCTGACTACAGCACACAAACAAGTTCTTTATGTCTGATTGCAGTCGTGGAAAGTAGCACTGTAGAATTACAAAAGTTTACCAAATGATAAAACAAAATAAATAAATGTTTAAAGGAGTTTCCTGGAGCTGGTCATCAAGTTTACACCACAGCTGAATTCATGAAGAGAACCTACAAGGATCAGCTCTTGAGGATAAATGGAGCAGGCTCAGTCTGGAAAGATGGCACCAAATAAATGAAAATTGAACGATTCCTTGGTCAACACATGTGTAAACTCAGACGATGTGGAATAATGGATATATTTTAAACTTTGCCAAAGGTGGTGCTGTGGTTTAGTTGGTGTTTGTCTAGTAAACAGGAGATCCTGAGTTCAAGTCCCACCAGTGCCTCAACGTTAAACAATAAACAGAATATAGCCTCTGATTAAGAAAGTAGCTGGAATATACAAATTGTTTATGAACCCAGAAACACCAGGGTTCTAAAAGTAATTTTCTATTAGTAAAACTGTGGAGACAGTTTGTGTCAATAAAGACTCACACACCAGAGAAATGTCTTTCTGAGTTTTATTCACACACTTACGGACATCCAGCTACATCAAGTGAAGAAGATAATGTCAGAGTGGGATTTTTACACCACATTTCCCCTTTGAGCATTTCAGTGAATTTCTAATACATCATCCATGAGCTGAATAACTATTTAAGACAAACTTACCAATCACCACCAGTTTAAACAAGTGACTTAATCCATTTTAACCACATCATCAATTGATAATTCAAATCAGACCCATAGTTGACCTGCTCTACCTCCTAAACCACAGTTTCTCCCACAGATTCCACCAGCAATTAAGAGGCCCTTGACTATCAAAATGCTGGACATTTTCAAGGGTTTTGGACCTGTGGACATGTTCTGTTTACAGCAGTGTAATGTCTTGGTGGGTCCTTATGTTTTCTGATATAGACTTCAACCACAGTGGTCAGTTTTAACGTTTCTTCTTCGTGTGAATGCGCTGATGGGCTGTTAGAGCACTTGAACTAATGAAAGTTTTTCCACATTGCTCACACCAGTACGGCTTCTCTCCAGAGTGAATACGCTGATGTGTTTTCATGAGGTCGGAGAGAAGGGGGAGGGGGGGGAGGGTAGGGTAGGGGAGCTCAGTGCACCAATGGTCCTTGGGCAGTCTAGGCCTATAGCAGCATAACTAACTAAGGGATGGTTCAGGGTTGCCTGAAGCCAGCCCTAACTATATGCTTTGTCAAAGAGGAAGGTTTTAAGTCTAGCCTTAAAAGTACAGAGAGTGTCTGCCTCCTGAACCCAGGCTGAGAGCTGGTTCCACAGGAGAGGAGCTTGATAGCTAAAGGCTCTGCCTCCCATTCTGCTTTTGAGAACTCTGGGAACCACAAGTAGGCCTGCACTCTGAGAGCGAAGTGGTCTATTGGGATAATATGGTACTATGAGGTCTTTAAGGTATGAAGGAGCTTGATTATGAAGGGATTTGTATGTGAGAAGAAGGATTTTAAATTCTATTCTATATTTTACAGGGAGCCAATGAAGAGAAGCCAATATAGGAGAAATATGATCTCTCCTGCTAGTTCCTGTCAGGACTCTGGCTGCGGCATTCTGGATTAATTGGAGGCTTTTTATTAAGATATTAGGACATCCAGATAGTAATGAGTTACAGTAATCTAGCCTTGAGGAAACAAACGCATGGACTAGTTTTTCTGCATCATTTTGAGACAGGATGTTCCTAATTTTGGAAATGTTGCGCAGGTGAAAGAATGCAGTTCTAGAAATGTGTTTTATGTGTGAGTTAAAGGACATGTCCTGGTCAAAAATAACTCCAAGGTTTTTTACAGTAGTGCTGGAGGCCAGGGCTATGCCATCTAGAGTAGCTATAATTTTAGAAAAGTTATTTCTGAGATTTTTAGGCCCAAATATAATGACTTCTGTTTTCTCCGAGTTTAAAAGTAAAAAGTTACTGGTCATCCAAGCCTTTATGTCAGTTAGACAGGCTTGAAGTCTGGTTAACTGGTTTGTGTTAACAGGTTTAATAGATTGATATAACTGAGTGTCATCCGCATAGCAGTGGTAATTAATAGAGTGTTTTCAGGCGACCTAACAGTGAGAAAGCTTTTCCACACTGGTCGCACCAGTACGGCTTCTCTCCAGAGTGAATACGCTGATGTCTTTTCAGGGAGACTAACTCTGTGAAGGCTTTTCCACACTGGTCACACCAGTATGGCTTCTCTCCAGAGTGAATACGCTGATGGTTTTTGAGGGACCCTAACTGTGAGAAGGCTTTTCCACACTGGTCACACCAGTACGGCTTCTCTCCAGAGTGAATACGCTGATGTCTTTTGAGGGAGACTAACAATGTGAAGGCTTTTCCACACTGGTCACAGCTATAGGGCTTCTCTCCAGAGTGAATACGCTGATGTCTTTTCAGGTTGCCTAACTGTGAGAAGGCTTTTCCACACTGGTCACAGCTGTACGGCTTCTCTCCAGAGTGAATACGCTGATGGTTTTTCAGGCTGCCTAACTCGGTGAAGGCTTTTCCACACTGGTCACAGCTGTATGGCTTCTCTCCAGAGTGAATACGCTGATGGTTTTTCAGGCTGCCTAACTCGGTGAAGGCTTTTCCACACTGGTCACACCAGTATGGTTTCTCTCCAGAGTGAATACGCTGATGTTTTTTCAGGTTGCCTAACTCGGTGAAGGCTTTTCCACACTGGTCACAGCTGTACGGCTTTTCTCCATTGTGAACATGTTGATGGATCTTTAAGCTCTGCGATGTTGCAAAAGTCTTGTTGCAGTGCTGACAGCAGTGAGATTTGAGATGCTTTCCTCCTTTCTGTTTTTATAGAAAAAATATATGGAAAGTCGGTGTGAAATAACATGACAGAACAACCTAAAACTCATAAAATACATTTAAATGTCTATAAATCATAAGACTTGATACTTCATAAGACTTGGCAAATTCAGTTCTATCTCAAGAAAGATGCCTCTTAAATTGGATGACATCTCCATTTCACACCTGCAAAAACAAGGTGACAGTAATGGAGTATGATGACCAAAATATTTATGTCCCCAAAATGGACTGACCTCCTAAGAAAGATCAATTTATTTGATGAAAAATAATAGAAGCCTGTCAGATGGAGATACTTTATGTGGACTGGGTTTCTGCACAAGGGACAGTACTGCGTTCTGTAGGTACCACCACTAAGACCCACACAGATTACAAGTATACGTGTTCGTCAGGGACAAAAGGGGAACAAATGACATTAAACAAAATGGTGTAGCATAGACAAGCCGAAGAGATTGAGAGAATTCTGAAAGGACCCTGCATTATCTCAAATGAAGTACCTTTGTTTTTTCTTTTCACATTCACCCCAGTGGCAAACGAGTAAATCCTGGACCTTGTGATTCAAAATCGAACTGAAACTGAAAACTCAGCTCAGAAGTTCTGAACAGTTCTGCAAAAAAACAGCATTATAAAATAAAAAGGACACTGGGGAAAACAAAAATAAAATAAGACACTGGTGTTGGAAAAATCACATTTTAAAATAAAAACCTTCAATTTAAAAAAAAGTTTTGCAATAAACTTACTGTGAAAACAAGCAAATTAAATAATTTTTCGTATTAATGATTTTTATTTATTTTAATAATGTGTGTAAATGAGAGGGACTCAAGTAGAACAGTGAGGTTACAGGGAGTAGAGGTGAAGAAGGAGGAGGATTTTAAGTATCTAGGATCACACACACACACATGCATGTACGCACACACACATACACACAACCCTTCTTCTTCAACAGTCCAGAGCAACGGAGAGTGTGGAAAAGAAGTGAAGAGACGTGTGCAAGCAAACAAAAGAAACAATACATTTTCCCAGAATTTCCAGGAAAGATGGAGTAAACAGAGCTTCACAGAGAACATTTCAATATTATTCAACAATTCTACTCTGTAATTGCAGCTGTAGTTTTATACTGCATTTCATTTTTCTTCCGATTTTATTTGGTTCAAAAATTCCTAAATTCACAATCATTTTGCCACTAAATTGATTTAATCACATTCCTTCATATAATCTCCTGCTGCTGTAGTGGTCCTGATCGATCATTAATACTGTGATTATCACGTGTTTTTAGTGTCCACGTTGTTGCTCTTTGTTCTCCTGTTCTCAAAGAATCACAGCTCACAGAGGCCGCAGTCACTATGAGCCCGTTAATCTCCGCCCCTTAGTTACGGTTCCTAAGGAGTCAGATTTCAGGAACTGTGAAACAATGGTGACTGAGTTCAGACGGAAAATAAAAGCAGCTTCATGTTTTCAGCAGCTCACCTTGATTTTCTTCACTAACTTCATGTTTTAGTAAAAAGGAGAGAGTCTCAGTGAAGCAGGAAGATGGTGAACAATGAATCAAAGGGGGAGGACGCTCTTTTTTCTTACAGTCTGCAGCTGGGACATACTGTATACATGTAGTACAATGATTACATGTGTCTGGTTTTTTCTGCCTCACAGTCAGACAAGTTCCACACGTTGCTTTGACATGAACAGAAATAATCCAACCAAGTCAATGGAAAAGGATTTTGTCTCTTTTTGCTACAGTGACAGTGTTTTCCAGGTGACATATTAGGCCAAGAAAAACAAATTCACCTGTTGTACTTTGACGTTGTTTAAACTCTGGTACTGTTATTGAACACTTACATTAACTTAATGAATCACCACAAGTTCCTTAAACATGGTGTCTATCTTAATATTGTTCTCAGCCATAGCCACTGGCCCCACATCACACATAGACCTAAGTTCAACCACAACATAACTAATGGCATTTACAACACTGCTAACTGAACAACTTGTCAAAGTCAAAGAAGCTTTATTGTCACTTCAACCATATATAGCACACGCTGTACACAGTGAAGCGAAACAACGTTCCTCCTTGACCAGAGGTGCTACACAGATGGGTGTAGGCTCATTAGCATTTCAGCTTTCTGTGCTTTGAACAAACCAGTCTAAAAACAGAACACAAAGTGCAGTGACGCAGACAAACATAGAGCTATGACAAAAAAACGAAATTATAATAAAAAAAAAACAATCCTTAAGGTGCATTTTAAGAACTTAAACAACAGAAGTGCACAGGAAGACAAGGCAGGACAGGACAGTGCTGACAACAACATATAGGCTGACTTTGTGCAAACACAATAACATGCACATACACAATTCATTGAACATACACAATAACAACTGTTGGTCCCATGAGTACTGAATCATGTGAACTTTGACAGCCCTAATTCCTATTTAGAGATAAGAATGCATTAGCATCAGTTCTGTCACACAGCACACACCGGTTCAAACTTTGGGATAACACCTCCACTCTATCAGATTTAATTCCCATTTAAGCACTTCAGGCCCATTAACTGGTACAAAGCAAAGTGGTACTGTCTGAGGTTAAAAAAGTCACTTTACACAGAAAATGAAGCAAATGTCAGCAATCCAGGTGACATATTAGGCCAAGAACTAACAACTTCACTTGTTATACTTTGATACTGTTTAAACTCTGGTACAAACAGATGAATTCAGTTTAGCTATAACATGTTTAGACATGAGCAGGAACCAACTGATTTTATTTGAACTGGATCTGAAATGTAACTATGCAAATAGCCTGAATGCAGCCCACTGATGTGTGAATGAATGGAGCTGATTGTTGCAAGTCTGTTGCTGTTGTTTTTGACCAGCCCCATTAAAAGAACAATATTGTGCGTCCAGTGGACACTTAACACTTCCAGTGAGCTGTTGGATTCACTGTGATCATGTCACGAACGTGTGGGTGGTGTGGTGTGGTGTGAAGGAGGAGAGGTGAGGACCCAAATGCAGGACAACAGAGGCGTTTATTCACTCCTGGAACATCCAGGGCTAAAGACAGTACAAAAACTAGAGAACCGAATCAAACGGTAAAAACTAAGAGAGACCGGGTGAAACGGTCATCACTAAAGCGCACTTCTATTTGCGAACACCAACTGAAGGCAACTAGCGACTACTAATAACCACTAATGCTACGGCAAGGGACAAAGGAAGAAGGGAGCTATAAGTAGGGGAGAACACAACAGGTAATCAAACTCAGGTGAACATAACGGGGACAGGTGAAACTAATAACACAGATAATCAACATAAAGCCACCAGGGACCAGAACAGGGGAAACAGGAAGGCCACACAAAATAAGAGTCCTCTGGCGGGAAGTCCCCAGAGGGACTCATGACAGGACCCCCCCCTCAAGGCCGGATTCCAGACGGCCCACGAGTTCCACCAAAAGTCCAGGGTGGGAGGGCGGGAACACAGTTTAAGACCCCAAACAGGGCAGAGTTCTGGGTCGATCCACTGATCGGCTCCTGGGGCACACAAAGTCTGAGGCCGTTCCGGTGGACGGCCTCTCTGGCAGGCGAAGATTCGGAGCCGTTCGGGAGGACGGCTCCGCAGTCAAGCATGGGTCCGAGGCCGTTCGGGAGGACGGCCTCTGAAATGGGCGAAGGTCCGGGGCCGTTCGGGAGGACGACCTCTGAGACGGGCGAAGGTCCGGTGCAGTTCGGGTGGACAACCTCGCAGGCAAGCGTGGGTCCGAAGCCGTTCGGGAGGACGGCCTCGCAGGCAAGCGTGGGTCCGAAGCCGTTCGGGAGGACGGCCTCGCAGGCAAGCGTGGGTCCGAAGCCGTTCGGGAGGACGGCCTCTGAGACAGGCGAGGGTCCGGGGCCGTTCGGGAGGACGGTCTCTGAGACAGGCGAGGGTCCGGGGCCGTTCGGGAGACTTAGGTAGCCACTGCATTGGCGGCAACGGCTCCGGGGACTCTGGAGATGGCGGCCGAGGAGATGCAGGGGATGCTGACGGCCGGAGAGGCTGCTGCTGAGACGGCCGGGGAGGCTGCTGCTGAGACGGCCGGGGAGGCTGCTGCTGAGACGGCCGGGGAGGCTGCTGCTGAGACGGCTCTGGCTCGGGCTGCCTCTTCGGGGAAACTGGAGACTGGGGGACTGAGGGCGCCGGTGGCTGAAGGACTGAGGCTGCCGGTTGCTGAGGGACTAAGGGCGCCGGTGGCTGAGGGACTGACTGGAGAGGAGTGGGCCAGGCCTCAGGGCGCGTAGGTTGGTTGCGGCGCCGAGGGACTGGGACTGGCAGTGGCTGCTGCGGCTCGGGAGACGGGGGCAGCGGCTGCTGCGGCTCGGGAGACGGGGGCAGCGGCTGCTGCGGCTCGGGAGACGGGGGCAGCGGCTGCTGCGGCTCGGGAGACGGGGGCAGCGGCTGCTGCGGCTCGGGAGACGGGGGCAGCGGCTGCTGCGGCACGGGAGACGGGGGCAGCGGCTGCTGCGGCACGGGAGACAAAGGCAGCGGCTGCTGCGGCTCTGGAGACGGAGGCAGCGGCTCCTGCTGCACTGGAGACGGAGGCAGCGGCGGCTGCGGCTTTGGATCCTCCGGAGACGGCCGCTGCTGCTGCGGCGGCTGCGGCTCGGGATCCTCCGGAGACGGCTGCTTGGGGGTCGGCTGCTCGGGAGTCGGCTGCCCGGGAGTCGGCTGCCCGGGAAACGGCAGCCCGGGAAACGGCAGCCCGGGAAACGGCAGCCCGGGAAACGGCAGCCCGGGAGTCGGCTGCTCGGGAGTCGGCTGCTCGGGAGTCGGCTGCTCGGGAGTCGGCAGCTCGGGAGTCGGCAGCTCGGGAGTCGGCAGCTCGGGAGTCGGCAGCTCGGGAGTCGGCAGCTCTTGCAGAGGCTCTGGCTCAGGTGGTGGTCCGGACGATCCAGGGGGTTCCGGTGGCGCTGGTAGCTGGGCCTCAACGCGGACGCCAACAACGTGACGCCGCGGGGCTGGAGCTGACAGGGCTGGAGCTGAAAGGGCTGGAGCTGAAAGGACTGGAGCTGAAAGGACTGGAGCTGAAGCTTGAGCCTCGGCGTGGACGATTACACCACACCGAGGGAGGAGAACAGGCTGGGCCGGGACCTCCGTGGGGACGTTGTCGTCGGCGCGCGGAGGCTCGGGGATCCGGATCGGGACCTCAGCGGGTACGAAGACGTCGCCGGCGCACTGAGGGCTCGAAGGGGGTGACTTGAGTGACTTGGGTGACTTGGCTGGGCAGGGCTCCAGCGTTAACGGCCGAGTCGGCACGCTGGAGGTCTGGCAGGCAGGGTTGGGCTCCGGCGGGGACGGCCAAGTCGGCACACCGGAACACACGGGACCTGGCTGGGAAGGTGCCTCAGCGGGGACGTCATCGTCGGCACACTGAGGGTCGGGTTGCGGCTGCAGCTGCGAGGTGGTGGCTGGGAGCTCCAGCGGCGGAGGGCGACATGACGCTGACATCGGCACACAGGAAAGCTGGCTGGCCGAGTTGAGCTCCAGCGATGTTGGCCATGACATCACGCTGGGGCTCGGGATACCGGGGTCATGCTCCAGCGGGGACGGCTTCGTCGGCACACTGGAGATCTGGCTGGTCAGGTTGAGCTCCAGCGATGTCGGCCATGACACCACACTGGGGCTCGGAATACAGGAGTCGGGCTCCAGCGGGGACGCTGACGTCGGCGCACTGGAGATCTGGCTGGTCGGGTTGAGCTCCAGCGATGTCGGCCATGACACCACGCTGGGGCTCGGAATGCAGGAGTCGGGCTCCAGCGGGGACACTGACGTCGCCGCACCGGAGATCTGGCTGGTCGGGATGAGCTCCAGTGATGTCGGCCATGACATCGCGCTGGGACTCGGGATACTGGGGTCATGCTCCAGCGGGGACGGCTTCGTCGGCACACTAGAGCTGGGAAGGCAGGTGGAGACCTCAGTGGAGGCGGCGTCGTCGGCGCGCTGAGGCTGAGGGATCCAGGGCAGTACCTCGGCGGGGACGCCATCGTCGGCACACTGGGTTCGGGTTGCTGCGGCAGCGGCGAGGTGGTGGTTGGAAACTCCAGCGGCGAGCGGCGGCTGGGCTCAGACTGCCGCGCTGGTGATTCCGCCGCCCTGCTCCGACGCCGTCGCTGTCGGCGATCCCGTCGAGCAGCGCGGGGGTACTCGGGCTGGGCAGCAGCGAGGAGGGACTCAGGCTGGAGAACAAGGGCTGATGGCGGGAGAACCAGTGTCAGAGGCTGGGACTCTGGGGACTGGGAAGCCGGGAGTTGGGAGACTGGCGACTGGGACAGGGCGAGGGAATCACACACCTCCCAGGCCTCGTCGAGGGGGGTCCACTGCTCCAGGCACCTCTCCAGGACCGATGTGATGGTGGACAGGCGGCTGAGCATCTGATCAGCCCCCTTTCTCGAGACGAAGCGGGAGGGGTGAGAGAAGCTCCTGGCTAGCTTCGAGCAAAATTCAAAAATCTCTCTATAACACAGGGCGTCCTGAATCTCACCCGACAGGGACTGTAGGAAACATGAAATCAGCCGGTCCTCCTCGGTCGTGTCCGCTGGGTCCGTATTTGGCCTAAGCATTCTGTCACGAACGTGTGGGTGGTGTGGTGTGGTGTGAAGGAGGAGAGGTGAGGACCCAAATGCAGGACAACAGAGGCGTTTATTCACTCCTGGAACATCCAGGGCTAAAGACAGTACAAAAACTAGAGAACCGAATCAAACGGTAAAAACTAAGAGAGACCGGGTGAAACGGTCATCACTAAAGCGCACTTCTATTTGCGAACACCAACTGAAGGCAACTAGCGACTACTAATAACCACTAATGCTAAGGCAAGGGACAAAGGAAGAAGGGAGCTATAAGTAGGGGAGAACACAACAGGTAATCAAACTCAGGTGAACATAACGGGGACAGGTGAAACTAATAACACAGATAATCAACATAAAGCCACCAGGGACCAGAACAGGGGAAACAGGAAGGCCACACAAAATAAGAGTCCTCTGGCGGGAAGTCCCCAGAGGGACTCATGACAGATCATGAGTTAATGAGGACTGAATAGAATCATTAGCATTCTTTCAGACATGGGGCAAGTTTGGTTGTAGGCTCATTAGCATTTCAGCTTTCTGTGCTTTGAACAAACCAGTCTAAAAACAGGTCTGATTTGTGACTGAGCTGAAAAAGAGATAAAATGGAAATATTGATTTAAATGACACATCAAATTGTCTTCTATCAGTAAATTTGTCTGATAACTTAAGTTTATTTTCAGAATCACAATAATCAAACAAAATACAATATAAGCGAGAGACTTTGTGGAGTGGTCCCTGCCTAACCACCTACTCCTGAATGTGGACAAGATGAAGGAGCTCATTGTAGACTTCAGGAGGTGGAAGTAGTGGACCACTACAAGTAGACTACAAGCTGGATTGGAAGGACAACAGCAAGAATATGTACAAGAAGGACATAAGTAGACTCTACTTCCTGAGGAAGCTCTGATCCTTTAATGTCTGGAGCAAGATACTGGGGATTTTCTACCAGTCTCTGGCTGCAAGTGCCCTGTACTTTGCTGGGGTCTGTTGGGGGAACAACTGCAGTAAAAAGGACATCACAGGGATTAACAAACTGATCTGGGAGACTGGACATGTTATCAGCAGTGATATGGAGATTTTTGATCCAGGGAGGAACAGGAGAACACTGGACAAACTGTGCTTCATCAAATTGGACATGTAGAAGATCAGGAGTCATGCTGCACATCATATTCCAAGAGCGCCCAATGCATTGGTGGTTCAATGGAAGAATTTTTGCCTGCCACGTGGGAGCCCTGGGTTTGAATCTTGGCCAATGAAAAAGCTGCTGTAAATTAAAATGTGGCTGGACTTATCTCCTAACTTTCAAGGCTGGTGCAGGGGCCTTCTGCGTGTGAAGCAAACGTGTTAACATCTACACTACAGGAACACAACTGTATGTTTTCAAGAAATCTCTCAGGTCTCCTTTGTGATTTCCTAAAGATGACACACAGTTGGACCATTTGACTTTAGATTCTCCAAACAAAGTGTCCTATGGGCTTAGTGTACGATGCTGCATTTCCCAGTGTCATATCTCAGCATTTTAGCATTTTTCTGTAGTGTAGTGGTTATCACTTCTGTCTCACATGCAAAAGGTCCTTGGTTCAAAACCACCCCGAAACAGAGCTTCTCTCTCTTCCTTCCTGATGTGTTCTGTCTGCACAATTGAGGCCTGCACTTGTATTGGTACTAGCCACACAGTGACAAGAGCTGACTCTGCAGAGAGAATTCTTTGTCTGAGAGGCTTGTAGTTTGTATGGGGTCTGTCATGGGGAGGATTTCAGTTTTCCTGCCTTAGTTTACAACCTTAATGGAAAGTCCTTGACTGCCCCATTTTTGTCATGGTGTTTTTGGACTTTTGGTGTTTGTTAGTTTTGTTTAAATACAGTCTATGGAGGCAGAAATGCTCCTTCTGAAAAGATGCTGATGTTAGAGGAAGGTGCTACAAACAATGTCTAAAAAAATGATCTACTCTCATAGAACAGACACTGGCAATGTTAACCGCATTAGTTTGGTTCCACCTTTTTGTAAATGCAGAATGAATGAAGAGCTTCATAATTACAGGGACAGCTTAAAGAGCATTTTTCACCCTAGATATTGTGATGTGCAAATGGGACTACCCTTAATGGGGAATTTGTATATGGTTAATTACTGATTCCTGATTCCTCAGCCAAGATGGCGCCGCAGACGGCTGCCTCGGTCTGGAGCTCCCCAGTTGTTTTGTTATTTTTGTTAGTTTGTCCTGCACTTTGTTTCTCTAACTTATTAAGTTTCACTCGGGCTGAACTGCTAAGCATTCGGCAGCACTCCCAGGATATTTTTCCTCCAATTTTTGCACACTCGGACGTTTTGTGGAGCGTTTTAGCTGGCGGAGCGGCTGCGCTTCTCAGAAAGCGCAAACGCGGAAAGCGCGCTGGTGAAACTTCGTCAGCACGGCCTCAGGACAGCGCTGCCCAGCATACATCTGGCGAATCTCCGCTCGCTACCCAACAAGATGGACGAAATACACCTGCTTATCCGGATAAACAAGGACTTTTCGAACTCTGCTGCTCTGTGTTTCACGGAGACCTGGCTTAATGGAGCCATACCGGACAGCGCGCGCCATCTGCCCGGATTCCAGCTGATCAGAGCGGACCACAACTCAGACGCAACGGGGAAATTGCGCGGTGGTGGGACATGCTTTTACATCAATGAGAGGTGATGTACAGATGTAACAGTGTTGAAGAAGATCTGCTGTCCTGACCTGGAAGCGCTTTTCATTAACTGTAAAGCCTTCTACTCGCCGCGGGAGTTTTCCTCGTGCGTTCTGGTCAGTATTTACATTCCCCCGCAAGCGCGCGTGTGCGACGCGCTGCATCAGCTGGCTGAGGAGATCGCAAACACGGAGCAGCAGCACCCGGACTCTGTTTTTATCATCCTCGGAGACTTTAATAAAGCACACTTGAGCCACGAACTGCCCAAATTCAAGCAGCACATCAAGTGCCCCACCAGGGAGGGCAATATTCTGGACCCACTGCTACACCACAATAAAGGAGGCATATCACGCCGTCCCCAGAGCAGCTTTAGGACTCTCTGACCACTGTCTGGTCCACCTCATACCAATTTACAGGCAAAAGCTCAAATCTGCTAAGTCTGTAGTGAGAACTGTCAAGAGATGGACCAGGGAAACAGAGCAGGAGCTACAAGCCTGCTTTGAATGCACTGACTGGAGTGTTTTTGAAGCTGCTGCCACAAACCTGGACGAACTCACAGACTCTGTTACATCTTACATCAGTTTCTGTGATGATATGTGCATTCCCACCCGGACCTTCTTAACATACAACAACGACAAACTGTGGTTCTCTGGAAAACTCAGACAGCTTCGTCAAGCCAAAGGAGATGCTTACAGAAGTGGTGATCGGGTCTTGTATAATCAGGCCAGGAACACACTGAACAAGGAGATCAGAGCAGCTAAGAGGAGCTACTCCAAAAAGCTGGAAAACCAGTTTACAGCTAACGACTCTGCTTCAGTGTGGAGAGGCCTAAGGACAATAACCAACTACAGGACTTCATTCCCCTCCTCAATAGGCAATCAAACCCTGGTGAACGATCTGAATGAGTTCTATTGCAGATTTGAATCACCCCCTCTCCCCCGCTCCGATTGTCTTTCAGAGCAACCTTCAACCATTAACCCCCTCTCCCCCCGCTCCTATACTTCAGACCAGTGTGGACGATGTGTTCTTTCTAATTTTAGTTCAAGTCTGGAAGCATCTAAAATCCAGTCTTTATGTTGATGTATTTCCGGGTGTGTGTTTTCCTGGTTTCACCCAGTCCTGAATAAAACAGCTTAGAAGTAGGTCTGAGCCATTACCCAGCCAGTTTACTAAGGATGAGTGTTGCTACTCTGATATGCTACTTATGCTACACTGTATTTCTATTTATTTCCATAGGTACACAGGAAAAGAGGAAATGGGAAAGAACACTGATTAAAATGATACATGATGAACAATGGAATAGATTCATGGAATTTATGGACTGAGCTTGTCAGTAATGATGGTTGAAATTTGTTACATCATGTTAGAGTTTGGTACTAAGTTCTATAGTTTAAAGGAAGATTTGGAGAAAAATATTTCTATGTTTTTGTAGTTTGAGACATCAGTTGTTCACCACAGAGTACTTAGCTGCAAGCCATCACCTGGAGCTTGCTCAGGTTCTTGTGCAACCAGAGCAAGAAAGTCTGCTTTGCGGGCCATTTGGTCCTCAGAGTGGAATCATTTGGAGTTCCAAGACTTCTCTAAGCTGCAGGCTCAGAGTGTCTTTGTCACCAAGCTGGTGTACTCACTCTTATGTTGGTCAATTTTCTTCATCTTGTGGTGGTTGACAGACCAGGGTCTGTTTGGCACCGAGTCGTAAAACTTGGTCTAACTTAAAAATAATCCTTACCAGATTTTTCAGTGGCTGTTTCTGAAAACCAAATTTGGGTAAGAGGAAAATTAATTTAGACTTAAGAGAAATTCTTAAATCTCAGACTTAAGCTAGTGCTTTAAATATGGTGCTCTACTTCAGAGAGTTGTGTCCTCTGTTTACAAATGAAAGATGATAAAATGTTAAAAGTAATGTTAATACTAAGAAAAGCTTTTGAGGTGAGGTAAGTGTAACAGAGATGAAAATGTAATGAATTTCACCCAAACTGATGTGCTGGATTTGGGAATTAGAGCCGCCTGCTGGTCGTTATATGTAACTGCATGTGCAGGGGTCTTAGGGTTAGGGTTAGGGTTAGGGTTTAGGGTTAGGGTTGGGGTTCATAATGCCTCTTGGGCCTTGTGGCACAGGCCTATGGAGGCTCACAAGACCATAAATTAACCCATTTAAGCACGGAATTAATGAAAATGTAATGATAAAATAAAGGTTGCTGTAAACCTAAATAAAGTAAAAAGATGAGAAAGAAAAAAAAGAAGTATGAGTATTTCTTCATTCCAGGCTAATCCAATTGTTCCAATAAAATTATATTATAAATAGTTCAGTGTAAATTGAAAATTCTGAGCATATCCTGATTGGTATAGGAGCGAAATCAAACCCTGTCCCCCTATATATCAAATCTAGACTGCGACCCGTGTATTTTATTTTAAATCCAATGGGTGTTTAGATCCAGAATAGTGGATGCTTAAAAATAATGATGCTTAAAAAGGCTCCATAAGCCCTATTAGAAGAACAGTCCTGTGAGGACATTAGCCAGTTAGGGTTAGGGTTAGGGTTAGGGTTAGGGTTAGGTTTGGGGTTGGGGTTGGGGTTCCTAATACCACATTAGGTCTGATGGCACAGGCCTATAGAGGGTCCCTGAGCCTGGCTGTATATTTCCTGTGTCTAAAAATGAATAAGATGTGTATTATATAAAAAGGGGGGAAAAATGTTAAAAAAAATGTAAGTCTAGAAACTGTGGGCGTTAGGGTTCCATGCATATCTGGATATGTCCTTGTGCCCATTCCGGCCCTAACAGGGATCGAACCTGGTGCTCCCAAGTGACAGGTACATGTTTTTGCTCCTGTGCCATTCCTGAGTTGATTTGATTTTCTGCCTGGATCTTATATGTAATATATAAAAAAGAGAAAAACATTTTTTTTTGGAGAATACAACTAACTTAAAAGTAAGAGTGGATATTGATGGAGTTGAACCCAGTGCTCCCACTTCCAGGGCCTGGAATTTCCCACTGAACCATTGGTTTATACCTTAATTGAACGGACACAGAGCCAGGATGCAACACCATTCCAATTTAGTGATACATAATTAAATAAATAGACCATTATTATTTTAATATATACAATTAATTTAATTGTTGTATGTAAATAAATAACAAAACAAGTGCTATAAAGGATTTGACAGGGAAACCGGGCTATAAACTGCCCGGCTTCCATGCCTAAGTGCTTATAAAATCACACACAAACAAAACAGACAAATAAAGTGTCAAGAAATTTTAAAATTGCCAAACAACATGCATCAGTAATATATGAGAGCAAAATTCATGAGTGTTTAGAAAAAACAAACAATTTTGATTTATTTACACCTATACAACCATGAAAATTAAGACCATTTTAACATTTAAAAGAAAGTGATTGCATCCCTCTGTGTCCGGCCCTGGGAGATACTGGTCCACACATAAAATTGATAGTAAATAGGATATGTGATACAACCCCCGAAATGTGTTTTTTTTTTAAAAAGAGGGGGGGGGGGCGGCGGCGAAAGGGTTCATAGAGAAGGGGAGAAAAGAGGAAAAAAAAGGAAAGAAGAACCAAATAGGGGGTGAATCACAAATTGCTCCAGACTAAGATCTTCAGGCTAAATGTTAAGTGATACAGGTTAAAAAACAAAATAACAATAAAACAATGTTTTTTTTAAAAAAAGTAAATAAAAGAATGGGAATTAGGATTAGGGCAAGAATGAGATCATTCTGTTGCAGTTAAAACACAAGTAACATAGACCGGCTAAGATTAAGGCAGGGAGAAACCAGTTAGGGTTAGGGTTAGGGCGCAAAAAACACAGACCGGTTAGGGTTAGGGCGAGGAGAAACCAAACAGGTTAAGATTAGGGTCAGGAAGAAACAATCAGGTTAGGTTTAGGGCCGGGGAGAAACAGTCAGGTTAGGGTTAGGGTTAGGGTTAAGGTTAGGTTTAGAGTTAGGGTTGGAGTTTAAAATGCCTCTTTGGGCCTGGGTGCACAGGCCTATGGGGGCTCATCAGAGTCAGCCTTAACCTGTACAAACCTCAAGTGAATAAAACAAATCTCCTGCAAATGATGCAGCCAATCCTTAGATGAACCCCTAAAATAATAAAAAAAATAATTATTGTAAAATTGAACCATTTTAAAAGAAATTATTTATAAGAAAACTAGATTATGTCAAATATCTCAGCTTATTTAATGGGCTAAGTCTGTAGGGAAATCCCTACTGGGAATCGAACCCTGTACCTCACATGCACAGTGTCTCTGTCCCAACCTCTAATCCAGAGGCCATCTAGTTATGACTCCATGTTTGTGAACCACTGTCATTGCCTCTATACTATTGGTGCTGGTTAGAATAAAACCAAATTTAAATCCTAGAGGGGAATAAAAGTAGAATTAGGGTTAGGCTTGAGAGGTTTTTTTTGGGGGGGAGGTAGAATTTAAAATAATACTTGGGGTTTGGTGAAGGTTGGGTTTAAAATAAGATTTAAAATTAAGGTTAAGGTTAGGGTTAGGGTTAGGGGTAAGGCTGAAATTAAGATAGTGGTTAAAATCCGGTTAGGGTTAGGCTTAAAGATGAATTTTAGCATTTAAAAGTGAGGTTAGGGTTAGGATTATAATTGGGTTTACAGTTTAAGTAAGTTTAAAACTGCCACAAAAGGTTAGGGTTAGGGTTTAGGGTTAGGGTTAGGGTTAAGGTTTGGGTTAGGGTTTAAGTTATTTTTTGTTTAAACTTAGGTGCACGGGCCTACTGACAGGATTGCCATCTGGTGCAGGGGAAGGAACCATGGCCCTCAACCAGGAGATTCGGGTTCAAGACCCAGACCCAGCATCCGCCCAACAACAGGACCCGGAGATCCCAAGCAGAGGAGAAGAAGACGACACCGAGTCCTCTTATTAAAACCAAATTTAATAAAGAAAAATCTAAAACCTGATCCTATGATTATTAGTTTTATAAATGTGTATTTATTTATAAAGTAAGAAGAAGAAAAGAAAAGGGGGGGGGGGGGGGGGGAGAATAGGAAAAGAACCAAAGAGGCAGGGAGGAATGGGGAAGGGGGTTATTCTGAAAAAAGAAAACATAATACAAATACTACTAACAATCCATAATTCTTAAATAAAAATAATCATATATGTATATAAATATACACATATATACTCCATAATCTTATGGGGAGAAAGGAACCAATGGATTCATATAGTGGGCTGAAATAAGTGCTAGTAATTATTATTTATTTATTTTATATTTTAATCATTTCTTTAATAAATTATAGGGAGCCCCCTGAGTGTCTAAGTGCTATAATTTAATAAGTGCAAACCACAAATTCAAAACATCACAAAATAACCACACATTAATCAATAAACATATTTTTTATTTTTATTAATAAGTCATACAAACCATCATTAAGTGCCATACAATATTAGGACAGTCAGGGAGCCCCTAAATTTAAAAATTAAAGTCCACCCATATTATTAAATAATTTATTAGATATGCAGCCCCTGATTTATGAACCCAAATTTCCAATCTATCAGTTTCCTGAGGGATTCCTTATTTAACAGCCTTACAGTCCTTTAGTAAGTTAAAAAAAGGGCCTTATTGTGTATAAGGACCAGTAAAATATACTTAATCATAAAATGGTTTAGGACTGTAAACTTAAATTTTTGCAATTTAAAATTTCAATGGCCCGATTAGGATTAGGGCCCCAAGAAAAAGAAGATTGAAGAAGGGAGGAAAAAGGGAAAGAGGAAAGGGAAGGGGGGTAGGGGATGGTTAGGGTTAGGGCCTATAAGGGATGAGGTTGGGATTAGGATAAATATTTAGGTAAGAAAATCAACAAATTAAAATTTCAATGGCCCGGTTAGGGTTAGGGCCAGAAAAAAAGATTAAGAAGGAGAAGGAAGGAGAAAGGAAAGGGGGGGGGGGGGGGGGTTTGGTTAGGGTTAGGGCCCGTGAAGGAAAAGGTTAGGATTAGGATAAATATTTAGGTGGGGTGATCAAAATTATTTTAAACTTAGAAACCTTGGAATAAAGGTGAAACAATAAGAAAGTAAATGTTGGGATAAGGGGTAAAAATTAATATCAACTGAAATCACCTTGGATTAAAGGTGAAATATTTGGGGGGAGGGGTGGGGGGAAATGGATAAAGCCGGGAAGGAGAGGAGAGGGAAAAAAACTAAAGAACCAATAAAGGGGGGGGGGGGGGGGGGGGGGGGTAGGGAAAGGAGGAGAGAAGGGGAAAGAAGAAAATTGAGGTAAGTGTCAAATGGGTTAAACCTCCTCATTCGAGCTATATATTACCTCTGCTTGGTGAACCGGCTTTCGTTGGTCTTCACTCCTGTTTATGAAAGTACCCTTGAATGATATTTAAAATTTAAAAAAGGGGGGGGGGGGGGGGGATTGTCCCCGTCAAGGACTGCAATTTTGGAGAGATGTGAGTTTCATTTTTCATGATATTCTTTACAGGATCAGGCTGGCTATGGCTAAAGTCCAGCGTATTTTCCTGCAAAAATACTGACATCCCAAAGAAACAAATATTTAAAATCTGAAGTAAACCTGATACTAGTATCAATTTTATAGGATGTCATGGCTGTGACTAAAGTCCAATATAAATTCCCATAAGGATTTGAAAGATCGGTACCAATCAACAGATTATGAATTACGAGGGGGAGAGACACCTGGAGTAATATGCCCAGAGTTCAGCCCACCTAGCTTTGAAAAAAAGCTAAAAGGGCTGAAATTTCCGGTTTTAGTGAGATGGAGGATTCAGGCGTTATCCCTTTTGTAGTCACTTTTGACTTTTATTGGATCCGTCATCATCAATTCCATCTCGCCTAATAGGAATGTTACCGAGGATCCGGTAAGATTTCTCTTGGTTGCATTCCGATCTAGAATTTAGTATTTGGGCTGGAAGCTCCAGTGTGCTGTCCCCCTTGAATGAATAAATACATTCTGCTGCAGACGCTGTAGGTTCAAGCAGAATAAATATGAATATTTTCTATTATTTTAAGTTATTGATTCGAGAGATTAATGGTAATAATTGTTATATTCTAATTACCCATAATCCTCAAGCTATGTATAATTATACTGAATTTCCCGAACTTAAAATTATGAAGGATATAATCAAAAAAAATGCAATCCTAGATACTAACAGGTAGAAAAGTGGGGAATAAAATATATGTTGTATATCATATTTGACGTGAACACAAAAGTATCCTACATCATTACTAATTCTATTATATATTAAATATTAGGGGCACTTCCAATATATTAACCCCGCCGGACACAACAAGAATGTATAAAACAGTGAGGAACCCACCTGGGAGAAGGAAAAGAGAAATTCGGCTCCGGTCGGCGTCCGGGATCCACTCTATAGAAGGTGTTCCAAAGGTCCGCTCTCGTGTAAATGGCTGGATCCAATCGTTAAGAGTTTAAGGCAATCCCGGGTTGTAGTTGATTTTTCTCTCCTGTGTAAAAGAAGGTTTTTTCTCCCGGCCTATCGGCCTGTGAGCTTGGTGATTCTTTGTTCGCTCCCTACCTTTTCCGGAAAGGACCGGGTTAGGTCGTTCCAAGGCAGGGAAACGTAGCTGTATCTTTCCAGTCAGGTCCCGGATCGGTGCACCAAAACTGGAAGGCTAAAGTGTTCTTTAATCCCCTCGTTAACTCTTTCCAAAGTGACCGGGTTAGGTCATATTTTTCGACAAGAGGAAAAGAGGGAATATAAAGAAGAGGGGGCGAGGGGAAGGAAGGAGAGGGGGAATTTGGGAAGGGACGCTAGGACTGTCTCTCCAAACAGCGATCACCAATAAAACGCCGTCCAAGATTCGAGTTGTCACCTTAATAATCACGTCCTCCTCTCAGAAAGGACCGGGTTAGGTCAAATTTCAGGGGAGAGAAACAAATATATATACCTCTACAGGTAGGGTCCAACACCGAAAATTAAAAAGCTTAATTTTTAAAAAAAATCCTGGTAGAATTAAACAATTCCAAGGATTAAAATTAAAATACATAAAATTCTAGAATGTGTCCGGCGGGTTAATATTTCCCTGACGTTTCGCAGCTATTACTGCTTCTTCAGAGGGAACAAAACGGAAGTGCCCCAAAACTAGGGTTTTTAACTGGTAAGATAAGGGAGTGTCTTTCCTGTGCCAGTTAAGAGCCAATCAGACTACTCACTAGCAGTATTCCAGCTGCCACTAATTAAGCTTAATGTGGACAGTAAAGCTTGCCTTGTGATTGGTCAAATAAGACTGAATGGTCTTACTGAGGGAAATGGCTGAATAGTAAACCTAAAAAGGAAAAAAGGGGGGAGGGAGAAGGGAGAAACGTCGTGCTTCACAACTACCTGTTTAGGTGCGGTTTCTGGAAGCACACGTCTATAAAAAGAAGAAGAAGGACAAGGGCAAATTCAATCATCTCTTATTTTTAGGTGCACTTGGCTCCACCTTGTGGCCTGTCAGTGGCACTGGCGAGGTTAGGTTTAAGGTTTGGGTTAGGGTTTAAGTTATTTTTTGTTTAAACTTAGGTGCACGGGCCTACTGACAGGATTTCCATCTGGTGCAGGGGAAGGAACCATGGCCCTCAACCAGGAGATTCGGGTTCAAGACCCAGACCCAGCATCCGCCCAACAACCGGACCCGGAGATCCCAAGTAGAGGAGAAAAAGACGACTCCGAGTCCTCTTATTAAAACCAAATTTAATAAAGAAAAATCTAAAACCTGATCCTATGATTATTAGTTTTATAAATGTGTATTTATTTATAAAGTAAGAAGAAGAAAAGAAAAAGGGGGGGGGGGGGGGGGAGAATAGGAAAAGAACCAAAGAGGCAGGGAGGAATGGGGAAGGGGGTTATTCTGAAAAAAGAAAACATAATACAAATACTACTAACAATCCATAATTCTTAAATAAAAATAATCATATATGTATATAAATATACACATATATACTCCATAATCTTATGGGGAGAAAGGAACCAATGGATTCATATAGTGGGCTGAAATAAGTGCTAGTAATTATTATTTATTTATTTTATATTTTAATCATTTCTTTAATAAATTATAGGGAGCCCCCTGAGTGTCTAAGTGCTATAATTTAATAAGTGCAAACCACAAATTCAAAACATCACAAAATAACCACACATTAATCAATAAACATATTTTTTATTTTTATTAATAAGTCATACAAACCATCATTAAGTGCCATACAATATTAGGACAGTCAGGGAGCCCCTAAATTTCAAAATTAAAGTCCACCCATATTATTAAATAATTTATTAGATATGCAGCCCCTGATTTATGAACCCAAATTTCCAATCTATCAGTTTCCTGAGGGATTCCTTATTTAACAGCCTTACAGTCCTTTAGTAAGTTAAAAAAAGGGCCTTATTGTGTATAAGGACCAGTAAAATATACTTAATCATAAAATGGTTTAGGACTGTAAACTTAAATTTTTGCAATTTAAAATTTCAATGGCCCGATTAGGATTAGGGCCCCAAGAAAAAGAAGATTGAAGAAGGGAGGAAAAAGGGAAAGAGGAAAGGGAAGGGGGGTAGGGGATGGTTAGGGTTAGGGCCTATAAGGGATGAGGTTGGGATTAGGATAAATATTTAGGTAAGAAAATCAACAAATTAAAATTTCAATGGCCCGGTTAGGGTTAGGGCCAGAAAAAAAGATTAAGAAGGAGAAGGAAGGAGAAAGGAAAGGGGGGGGGGGGGGGTTTGGTTAGGGTTAGGGCCCGTGAAGGAAAAGGTTAGGATTAGGATAAATATTTAGGTGGGGTGATCAAAATTATTTTAAACTTAGAAACCTTGGAATAAAGGTGAAACAATAAGAAAGTAAATGTTGGGATAAGGGGTAAAAATTAATATCAACTGAAATCACCTTGGATTAAAGGTGAAATATTTGGGGGGAGGGGTGGGGGGAAATGGATAAAGCCGGGAAGGAGAGGAGAGGGAAAAAAACTAAAGAACCAATAAAGGGGGGGGGGGGGGGGGGGGTAGGGAAAGGAGGAGAGAAGGGGAAAGAAGAAAATTGAGGTAAGTGTCAAATGGGTTAAACCTCCTCATTCGAGCTATATATTACCTCTGCTTGGTGAACCGGCTTTCGTTGGTCTTCACTCCTGTTTATGAAAGTACCCTTGAATGATATTTAAAATTTAAAAAGGGGAAAGGGGGGGGTGGGGGGGGATTGTCCCCGTCAAGGACTGCAATTTTGGAGAGATGTGAGTTTCATTTTTCATGATATTCTTTACAGGATCAGGCTGGCTATGGCTAAAGTCCAGCGTATTTTCCTGCAAAAATACTGACATCCCAAAGAAACAAATATTTAAAATCTGAAGTAAACCTGATACTAGTACCAATTTTATAGGATGTCATGGCTGTGACTAAAGTCCAATATAAATTCCCATAAGGATTTGAAAGATCGGTACCAATCAACAGATTATGAATTACGAGGGGGAGAGACACCTGGAGTAATATGCCCAGAGTTCAGCCCACCTAGCTTTGAAAAAAAGCTAAAAGGGCTGAAATTTCCGGTTTTAGTGAGATGGAGGATTCAGGCGTTATCCCTTTTGTAGTCACTTTTGACTTTTATTGGATCCGTCATCATCAATTCCATCTCGCCTAATAGGAATGTTACCGAGGATCCGGTAAGATTTCTCTTGGTTGCATTCCGATCTAGAATTTAGTATTTGGGCTGGAAGCTCCAGTGTGCTGTCCCCCTTGAATGAATAAATAAATTCCTGCTGCAGACGCTGTAGGTTCAAGCAGAATAAATATGAATATTTTCTATTATTTTAAGTTATTGATTCGAGAGATTAATGGTAATAATTGTTATATTCTAATTACCCATAATCCTCAAGCTATGTATAATTATACTGAATTTCCCGAACTTAAAATTATGAAGGATATAATCAAAAAAAATGCAATCCTAGATACTAACAGGTAGAAAAGTGGGGAATAAAATATATGTTGTATATCATATTTGACGTGAACACAAAAGTATCCTACATCATTACTAATTCTATTATATATTAAATATTAGGGGCACTTCCAATATATTAACCCCGCCGGACACAACAAGAATGTATAAAACAGTGAGGAACCCACCTGGGAGAAGGAAAAGAGAAATTCGGCTCCGGTCGGCGTCCGGGATCCACTCTATAGAAGGTGTTCCAAAGGTCCGCTCTCGTGTAAATGGCTGGATCCAATCGTTAAGAGTTTAAGGCAATCCCGGGTTGTAGTTGATTTTTCTCTCCTGTGTAAAAGAAGGTTTTTTCTCCCGGCCTATCGGCCTGTGAGCTTGGTGATTCTTTGTTCGCTCCCTACCTTTTCCGGAAAGGACCGGGTTAGGTCGTTCCAAGGCAGGGAAACGTAGCTGTATCTTTCCAGTCAGGTCCCGGATCGGTGCACCAAAACTGGAAGGCTAAAGTGTTCTTTAATCCCCTCGTTAACTCTTTCCAAAGTGACCGGGTTAGGTCATATTTTTCGACAAGAGGAAAAGAGGGAATATAAAGAAGAGGGGGCGAGGGGAAGGAA
Source organism: Mastacembelus armatus (assembly GCF_900324485.2). Classification (NCBI taxonomy): domain Eukaryota; kingdom Metazoa; phylum Chordata; class Actinopteri; order Synbranchiformes; family Mastacembelidae; genus Mastacembelus; species Mastacembelus armatus. The sequence continues at coordinate 88,566 of NW_022872845.1, forward strand.
GGAGAGGGGGAATTTGGGAAGGGACGCTAGGACTGTCTCTCCAAACAGCGATCACCAATAAAACGCCGTCCAAGATTCGAGTTGTCACCTTAATAATCACGTCCTCCTCTCAGAAAGGACCGGGTTAGGTCAAATTTCAGGGGAGAGAAACAAATATATATACCTCTACAGGTAGGGTCCAACACCGAAAATTAAAAAAGCTTAATTTTAAAAAAAATCCTGGTAGAATTAAACAATTCCAAGGATTAAAATTAAAATACATAAAATTCTAGAATGTGTCCGGCGGGTTAATATTTCCCTGACGTTTCGCAGCTATTACTGCTTCTTCAGAGGGAACAAAACGGAAGTGCCCCAAAACTAGGGTTTTTAACTGGTAAGATAAGGGAGTGTCTTTCCTGTGCCAGTTAAGAGCCAATCAGACTACTCACTAGCAGTATTCCAGCTGCCACTAATTAAGCTTAATGTGGACAGTAAAGCTTGCCTTGTGATTGGCCAAATAAGACTGAATGGTCTTACTGAGGGAAATGGCTGAATAGTAAACCTAAAAAGGAAAAAAGGGGGGAGGGAGGAGGGAGAAACGTCGTGCTTCACAACTACCTGTTTAGGTGCGGTTTCTGGAAGCACACGTCTATAAAAAGAAGAAGAAGGACAAGGGCAAATTCAATCATCTCTTATTTTTAGGTGCACTTGGCTCCACCTTGTGGCCTGTCAGTGGCACTGGCGAGGTTAGGTTTAAGGTTTGGGTTAGGGTTTAAGTTATTTTTTGTTTAAACTTAGGTGCACGGGCCTACTGACAGGATTTCCATCTGGTGCAGGGGAAGGAACCATGGCCCTCAACCAGGAGATTCGGGTTCAAGACCCAGACCCAGCATCCGCCCAACAACAGGACCCGGAGATCCCAAGCAGAGGAGAAGAAGACGACACCGAGTCCTCTTATTAAAACCAAATTTAATAAAGAAAAATCTAAAACCTGATCCTATGATTATTAGTTTTATAAATGTGTATTTATTTATAAAGTAAGAAGAAGAAAAGAAAAAGGGGGGGGGGGGGGGGGGGAGAATAGGAAAAGAACCAAAGAGGCAGGGAGGAATGGGGAAGGGGGTTATTCTGAAAAAAGAAAACATAATACAAATACTACTAACAATCCATAATTCTTAAATAAAAATAATCATATATGTATATAAATATACACATATATACTCCATAATCTTATGGGGAGAAAGGAACCAATGGATTCATATAGTGGGCTGAAATAAGTGCTAGTAATTATTATTTATTTATTTTATATTTTAATCATTTCTTTAATAAATTATAGGGAGCCCCCTGAGTGTCTAAGTGCTATAATTTAATAAGTGCAAACCACAAATTCAAAACATCACAAAATAACCACACATTAATCAATAAACATATTTTTTATTTTTATTAATAAGTCATACAAACCATCATTAAGTGCCATACAATATTAGGACAGTCAGGGAGCCCCTAAATTTCAAAATTAAAGTCCACCCATATTATTAAATAATTTATTAGATATGCAGCCCCTGATTTATGAACCCAAATTTCCAATCTATCAGTTTCCTGAGGGATTCCTTATTTAACAGCCTTACAGTCCTTTAGTAAGTTAAAAAAAGGGCCTTATTGTGTATAAGGACCAGTAAAATATACTTAATCATAAAATGGTTTAGGACTGTAAACTTAAATTTTTGCAATTTAAAATTTCAATGGCCCGATTAGGATTAGGGCCCCAAGAAAAAGAAGATTGAAGAAGGGAGGAAAAAGGGAAAGAGGAAAGGGAAGGGGGGTAGGGGATGGTTAGGGTTAGGGCCTATAAGGGATGAGGTTGGGATTAGGATAAATATTTAGGTAAGAAAATCAACAAATTAAAATTTCAATGGCCCGGTTAGGGTTAGGGCCAGAAAAAAAGATTAAAAAGGAGAAGGAAGGAGAAAGGAAAGGGGGGGGGGGGTTTGGTTAGGGTTAGGGCCCGTGAAGGAAAAGGTTAGGATTAGGATAAATATTTAGGTGGGGTGATCAAAATTATTTTAAACTTAGAAACCTTGGAATAAAGGTGAAACAATAAGAAAGTAAATGTTGGGATAAGGGGTAAAAATTAATATCAACTGAAATCACCTTGGATTAAAGGTGAAATATTTGGGGGGAGGGGTGGGGGGAAATGGATAAAGCCGGGAAGGAGAGGAGAGGGAAAAAAAACTAAAGAACCAATAAAGGGGGGGGGGGGGGGTAGGGAAAGGAGGAGAGAAGGGGAAAGAAGAAAATTGAGGTAAGTGTCAAATGGGTTAAACCTCCTCATTCGAGCTATATATTACCTCTGCTTGGTGAACCGGCTTTCGTTGGTCTTCACTCCTGTTTATGAAAGTACCCTTGAATGATATTTAAAATTTAAAAAAGGGGAAAGGGGGGGGTGGGGGGGGATTGTCCCCGTCAAGGACTGCAATTTTGGAGAGATGTGAGTTTCATTTTTCATGATATTCTTTACAGGATCAGGCTGGCTATGGCTAAAGTCCAGCGTATTTTCCTGCAAAAATACTGACATCCCAAAGAAACAAATATTTAAAATCTGAAGTAAACCTGATACTAGTACCAATTTTATAGGATGTCATGGCTGTGACTAAAGTCCAATATAAATTCCCATAAGGATTTGAAAGATCGGTACCAATCAACAGATTATGAATTACGAGGGGGAGAGACACCTGGAGTAATATGCCCAGAGTTCAGCCCACCTAGCTTTGAAAAAAAGCTAAAAGGGCTGAAATTTCCGGTTTTAGTGAGATGGAGGATTCAGGCGTTATCCCTTTTGTAGTCACTTTTGACTTTTATTGGATCCGTCATCATCAATTCCATCTCGCCTAATAGGAATGTTACCGAGGATCCGGTAAGATTTCTCTTGGTTGCATTCCGATCTAGAATTTAGTATTTGGGCTGGAAGCTCCAGTGTGCTGTCCCCCTTGAATGAATAAATAAATTCCGCTGCAGACGCTGTAGGTTCAAGCAGAATAAATATGAATATTTTCTATTATTTTAAGTTATTGATTCGAGAGATTAATGGTAATAATTGTTATATTCTAATTACCCATAATCCTCAAGCTATGTATAATTATACTGAATTTCCCGAACTTAAAATTATGAAGGATATAATCAAAAAAAATGCAATCCTAGATACTAACAGGTAGAAAAGTGGGGAATAAAATATATGTTGTATATCATATTTGACGTGAACACAAAAGTATCCTACATCATTACTAATTCTATTATATATTAAATATTAGGGGCACTTCCAATATATTAACCCCGCCGGACACAACAAGAATGTATAAAACAGTGAGGAACCCACCTGGGAGAAGGAAAAGAGAAATTCGGCTCCGGTCGGCGTCCGGGATCCACTCTATAGAAGGTGTTCCAAAGGTCCGCTCTCGTGTAAATGGCTGGATCCAATCGTTAAGAGTTTAAGGCAATCCCGGGTTGTAGTTGATTTTTCTCTCCTGTGTAAAAGAAGGTTTTTTCTCCCGGCCTATCGGCCTGTGAGCTTGGTGATTCTTTGTTCGCTCCCTACCTTTTCCGGAAAGGACCGGGTTAGGTCGTTCCAAGGCAGGGAAACGTAGCTGTATCTTTCCAGTCAGGTCCCGGATCGGTGCACCAAAACTGGAAGGCTAAAGTGTTCTTTAATCCCCTCGTTAACTCTTTCCAAAGTGACCGGGTTAGGTCATATTTTTCGACAAGAGGAAAAGAGGGAATATAAAGAAGAGGGGGCGAGGGGAAGGAAGGAGAGGGGGAATTTGGGAAGGGACGCTAGGACTGTCTCTCCAAACAGCGATCACCAATAAAACGCCGTCCAAGATTCGAGTTGTCACCTTAATAATCACGTCCTCCTCTCAGAAAGGACCGGGTTAGGTCAAATTTCAGGGGAGAGAAACAAATATATATACCTCTACAGGTAGGGTCCAACACCGAAAATTAAAAAAGCTTAATTTTTAAAAAAAATCCTGGTAGAATTAAACAATTCCAAGGATTAAAATTAAAATACATAAAATTCTAGAATGTGTCCGGCGGGTTAATATTTCCCTGACGTTTCGCAGCTATTACTGCTTCTTCAGAGGGAACAAAACGGAAGTGCCCCAAAACTAGGGTTTTTAACTGGTAAGATAAGGGAGTGTCTTTCCTGTGCCAGTTAAGAGCCAATCAGACTACTCACTAGCAGTATTCCAGCTGCCACTAATTAAGCTTAATGTGGACAGTAAAGCTTGCCTTGTGACTGGTCAAATAAGACTGAATGGTCTTACTGAGGGAAATGGCTGAATAGTAAACCTAAAAAGGAAAAAAGGGGGGAGGGAGGAGGGAGAGAAACGTCGTGCTTCACAACTACCTGTTTAGGTGCGGTTTCTGGAAGCACACGTCTATAAAAAGAAGAAGAAGGACAAGGGCAAATTCAATCATCTCTTATTTTTAGGTGCACTTGGCTCCACCTTGTGGCCTGTCAGTGGCACTGGCGAGGTTAGGTTTAAGGTTTGGGTTAGGGTTTAAGTTATTTTTTGTTTAAACTTAGGTGCACGGGCCTACTGACAGGATTTCCATCTGGTGCAGGGGAAGGAACCATGGCCCTCAACCAGGAGATTCGGGTTCAAGACCCAGACCCAGCATCCGCCCAACAACAGGACCCGGAGATCCCAAGCAGAGGAGAAGAAGACGACACCGAGTCCTCTTATTAAAACCAAATTTAATAAAGAAAAATCTAAAACCTGATCCTATGATTATTAGTTTTATAAATGTGTATTTATTTATAAAGTAAGAAGAAGAAAAGAAAAAGGGGGGGGGGGGGGGGGAGAATAGGAAAAGAACCAAAGAGGCAGGGAGGAATGGGGAAGGGGGTTATTCTGAAAAAAGAAAACATAATACAAATACTACTAACAATCCATAATTCTTAAATAAAAATAATCATATATGTATATAAATATACACATATATACTCCATAATCTTATGGGGAGAAAGGAACCAATGGATTCATATAGTGGGCTGAAATAAGTGCTAGTAATTATTATTTATTTATTTTATATTTTAATCATTTCTTTAATAAATTATAGGGAGCCCCCTGAGTGTCTAAGTGCTATAATTTAATAAGTGCAAACCACAAATTCAAAACATCACAAAATAACCACACATTAATCAATAAACATATTTTTTATTTTTATTAATAAGTCATACAAACCATCATTAAGTGCCATACAATATTAGGACAGTCAGGGAGCCCCTAAATTTAAAAATTAAAGTCCACCCATATTATTAAATAATTTATTAGATATGCAGCCCCTGATTTATGAACCCAAATTTCCAATCTATCAGTTTCCTGAGGGATTCCTTATTTAACAGCCTTACAGTCCTTTAGTAAGTTAAAAAAAGGGCCTTATTGTGTATAAGGACCAGTAAAATATACTTAATCATAAAATGGTTTAGGACTGTAAACTTAAATTTTTGCAATTTAAAATTTCAATGGCCCGATTAGGATTAGGGCCCCAAGAAAAAGAAGATTGAAGAAGGGAGGAAAAAGGGAAAGAGGAAAGGGAAGGGGGGTAGGGGATGGTTAGGGTTAGGGCCTATAAGGGATGAGGTTGGGATTAGGATAAATATTTAGGTAAGAAAATCAACAAATTAAAATTTCAATGGCCCGGTTAGGGTTAGGGCCAGAAAAAAAGATTAAGAAGGAGAAGGAAGGAGAAAGGAAAGGGGAGGGGGGGTTTGGTTAGGGTTAGGGCCCGTGAAGGAAAAGGTTAGGATTAGGATAAATATTTAGGTGGGGTGATCAAAATTATTTTAAACTTAGAAACCTTGGAATAAAGGTGAAACAATAAGAAAGTAAATGTTGGGATAAGGGGTAAAAATTAATATCAACTGAAATCACCTTGGATTAAAGGTGAAATATTTGGGGGGAGGGGTGGGGGGAAATGGATAAAGCCGGGAAGGAGAGGAGAGGGAAAAAAAACTAAAGAACCAATAAAGGGGGGGGGGGGGGGGGGGTAGGGAAAGGAGGAGAGAAGGGGAAAGAAGAAAATTGAGGTAAGTGTCAAATGGGTTAAACCTCCTCATTCGAGCTATATATTACCTCTGCTTGGTGAACCGGCTTTCGTTGGTCTTCACTCCTGTTTATGAAAGTACCCTTGAATGATATTTAAAATTTAAAAAAGGGGAAAGGGGGGGGTGGGGGGGGATTGTCCCCGTCAAGGACTGCAATTTTGGAGAGATGTGAGTTTCATTTTTCATGATATTCTTTACAGGATCAGGCTGGCTATGGCTAAAGTCCAGCGTATTTTCCTGCAAAAATACTGACATCCCAAAGAAACAAATATTTAAAATCTGAAGTAAACCTGATACTAGTACCAATTTTATAGGATGTCATGGCTGTGACTAAAGTCCAATATAAATTCCCATAAGGATTTGAAAGATCGGTACCAATCAACAGATTATGAATTACGAGGGGGAGAGACACCTGGAGTAATATGCCCAGAGTTCAGCCCACCTAGCTTTGAAAAAAAGCTAAAAGGGCTGAAATTTCCGGTTTTAGTGAGATGGAGGATTCAGGCGTTATCCCTTTTGTAGTCACTTTTGACTTTTATTGGATCCGTCATCATCAATTCCATCTCGCCTAATAGGAATGTTACCGAGGATCCGGTAAGATTTCTCTTGGTTGCATTCCGATCTAGAATTTAGTATTTGGGCTGGAAGCTCCAGTGTGCTGTCCCCCTTGAATGAATAAATAAATTCTGCTGCAGACGCTGTAGGTTCAAGCAGAATAAATATGAATATTTTCTATTATTTTAAGTTATTGATTCGAGAGATTAATGGTAATAATTGTTATATTCTAATTACCCATAATCCTCAAGCTATGTATAATTATACTGAATTTCCCGAACTTAAAATTATGAAGGATATAATCAAAAAAAATGCAATAATAGATACTAACAGGTAGAAAAGTGGGGAATAAAATATATGTTGTATATCATATTTGACGTGAACACAAAAGTATCCTACATCATTACTAATTCTATTATATATTAAATATTAGGGGCACTTCCAATATATTAACCCCGCCGGACACAACAAGAATGTATAAAACAGTGAGGAACCCACCTGGGAGAAGGAAAAGAGAAATTCGGCTCCGGTCGGCGTCCGGGATCCACTCTATAGAAGGTGTTCCAAAGGTCCGCTCTCGTGTAAATGGCTGGATCCAATCGTTAAGAGTTTAAGGCAATCCCGGGTTGTAGTTGATTTTTCTCTCCTGTGTAAAAGAAGGTTTTTTCTCCCGGCCTATCGGCCTGTGAGCTTGGTGATTCTTTGTTCGCTCCCTACCTTTTCCGGAAAGGACCGGGTTAGGTCGTTCCAAGGCAGGGAAACGTAGCTGTATCTTTCCAGTCAGGTCCCGGATCGGTGCACCAAAACTGGAAGGCTAAAGTGTTCTTTAATCCCCTCGTTAACTCTTTCCAAAGTGACCGGGTTAGGTCATATTTTTCGACAAGAGGAAAAGAGGGAATATAAAGAAGAGGGGGCGAGGGGAAGGAAGGAGAGGGGGAATTTGGGAAGGGACGCTAGGACTGTCTCTCCAAACAGCGATCACCAATAAAACGCCGTCCAAGATTCGAGTTGTCACCTTAATAATCACGTCCTCCTCTCAGAAAGGACCGGGTTAGGTCAAATTTCAGGGGAGAGAAACAAATATATATACCTCTACAGGTAGGGTCCAACACCGAAAATTAAAAAAGCTTAATTTTTAAAAAAAATCCTGGTAGAATTAAACAATTCCAAGGATTAAAATTAAAATACATAAAATTCTAGAATGTGTCCGGCGGGTTAATATTTCCCTGACGTTTCGCAGCTATTACTGCTTCTTCAGAGGGAACAAAACGGAAGTGCCCCAAAACTAGGGTTTTTAACTGGTAAGATAAGGGAGTGTCTTTCCTGTGCCAGTTAAGAGCCAATCAGACTACTCACTAGCAGTATTCCAGCTGCCACTAATTAAGCTTAATGTGGACAGTAAAGCTTGCCTTGTGATTGGTCAAATAAGACTGAATGGTCTTACTGAGGGAAATGGCTGAATAGTAAACCTAAAAAGGAAAAAAGGGGGGAGGGAGGAGGGAGAAACGTCGTGCTTCACAACTACCTGTTTAGGTGCGGTTTCTGGAAGCACACGTCTATAAAAAGAAGAAGAAGGACAAGGGCAAATTCAATCATCTCTTATTTTTAGGTGCACTTGGCTCCACCTTGTGGCCTGTCAGTGGCACTGGCGAGGTTAGGTTTAAGGTTTGGGTTAGGGTTTAAGTTATTTTTTGTTTAAACTTAGGTGCACGGGCCTACTGACAGGATTTCCATCTGGTGCAGGGGAAGGAACCATGGCCCTCAACCAGGAGATTCGGGTTCAAGACCCAGACCCAGCATCCGCCCAACAACAGGACCCGGAGATCCCAAGCAGAGGAGAAGAAGACGACACCGAGTCCTCTTATTAAAACCAAATTTAATAAAGAAAAATCTAAAACCTGATCCTATGATTATTAGTTTTATAAATGTGTATTTATTTATAAAGTAAGAAGAAGAAAAGAAAAAGGGGGGGGGGGGGGGGGGGAGAATAGGAAAAGAACCAAAGAGGCAGGGAGGAATGGGGAAGGGGGTTATTCTGAAAAAAGAAAACATAATACAAATACTACTAACAATCCATAATTCTTAAATAAAAATAATCATATATGTATATAAATATACACATATATACTCCATAATCTTATGGGGAGAAAGGAACCAATGGATTCATATAGTGGGCTGAAATAAGTGCTAGTAATTATTATTTATTTATTTTATATTTTAATCATTTCTTTAATAAATTATAGGGAGCCCCCTGAGTGTCTAAGTGCTATAATTTAATAAGTGCAAACCACAAATTCAAAACATCACAAAATAACCACACATTAATCAATAAACATATTTTTTATTTTTATTAATAAGTCATACAAACCATCATTAAGTGCCATACAATATTAGGACAGTCAGGGAGCCCCTAAATTTAAAAATTAAAGTCCACCCATATTATTAAATAATTTATTAGATATGCAGCCCCTGATTTATGAACCCAAATTTCCAATCTATCAGTTTCCTGAGGGATTCCTTATTTAACAGCCTTACAGTCCTTTAGTAAGTTAAAAAAAGGGCCTTATTGTGTATAAGGACCAGTAAAATATACTTAATCATAAAATGGTTTAGGACTGTAAACTTAAATTTTTGCAATTTAAAATTTCAATGGCCCGATTAGGATTAGGGCCCCAAGAAAAAGAAGATTGAAGAAGGGAGGAAAAAGGGAAAGAGGAAAGGGAAGGGGGGGTAGGGGATGGTTAGGGTTAGGGCCTATAAGGGATGAGGTTGGGATTAGGATAAATATTTAGGTAAGAAAATCAACAAATTAAAATTTCAATGGCCCGGTTAGGGTTAGGGCCAGAAAAAAAGATTAAGAAGGAGAAGGAAGGAGAAAGGAAAGGGGGGGGGGGGTTTGGTTAGGGTTAGGGCCCGTGAAGGAAAAGGTTAGGATTAGGATAAATATTTAGGTGGGGTGATCAAAATTATTTTAAACTTAGAAACCTTGGAATAAAGGTGAAACAATAAGAAAGTAAATGTTGGGATAAGGGTTAGGGTTAGGGTTAGGGTTAGGGTTAGGGTTAGGGTTAGGGTTAGGTATAGAGGGTGAAAGTCACGATGACTCTCATTAGAATGACTCTCATTTGCATAGTGGCTGTGATTGGTCAGAAGGAAGTTTGAAAATCAGCAGACAGGGAGCTCAGAGGCCAGGCAGGCGGAGTTGCATGTGAATAGCAGGCACTGTGTGAATTGAAAAGCAAGCAAAAGAACAATATGTACTGAAGAAAAAATGAATTAAAAAAATATGTCAGATGAAATCAATGAAATCCATGAGATGAAGTAAATCAGCCGAAAAAGAAGAGTTTAAAAAATGTGTAAGGTTGTGACATGTAAAAATCCATCTATTTCAGACTTGCATTTTGACTAGTATCTCACAAGAGTCCATTTGTTTTGAGTGAAAGTGAGTGAAAATGGATAGAAGTGAGTTTGAATGATGAGAGAGAAGCAGAATTTAAATCATTGCTGTGTGAGAGCCAGGGTTGGGGTTAAGGGATGAGGGCTGAGGGTTAACCCCAGCTCAGCAGCCCCCCCGTGGCAGCATTGGGCATTGCAAGGGTTAGGGCTGAGGGTTAGTGGCTGAGGGTTAAGGGCTGAGGGTTAGGGTTAGGGTTAAGGGCTGAGGGTAGGGCTGAGGGTTAGTGGCTGAGGGTTAAGGGCTGAGGGTTAGTGGCTGAGGGTTAAGGGCTGAGGGTTAAGGGCTGAGGGTTAAGGGCTGAGGGTTAGGGCTGAGGGTTAGTGGCTGAGGGTTAGGGTTAGGGTTAGGGTTAGGGTTAGGGTTAGGGTTAGGGTTAGGGTTAGGGTTAGGGTTAGGGTTAGGAGTTAGGGGAATTCCTATCCCAGACCACATTTGTAGCCCAGGACAAGGATGGGCACTGTCCTAACCTGGCTAAGGAGCCCCTCCTCCCTCGGCCCACCCAGGCACCCAGGTGATTTTTTTTTAAAAAAAACAATTTTTATTTTTCTGGGGTTGTATATTTTTTTTGTGTGTGTTCCTTTGGGGGGGTATATTTTTTGGATTAGGGTTAGGGCCAGTATCTGGGTCAGAGTGTTAGTTATAAGAAGGTTAGTTTTAGGGTTAGAAAGTTGAGGTTTAGGGTTAGAAAAGTGGGATTAGAGTTAGAAAGTTAGGGTTAGGGATTGAACGGTTAGGGTTAGAGTTAGGAGGTTGGGATTAGAATTAAAGGGGATAAGGTTAGGGTTAGGAAAATATTGTAGTGGTTAGGGTTAGTGTTAGATGGTTAGGGTTAGAGCTAAGGAGGTGAGGTTAGGGTTAGTGTTAGATGGTTAGGGTTAGAGCGGGTTAGTGTTAGATGGGTTAGGGTTTAGAGCTGGGTTAGTGTTAGATGGTTAGGGTTAGAGCGGGTTATGGTTAGATGGTTAGAGCTAGAGCGGGTTAGTGTTAGATGGTTAGGGTTTAGAGCGGGTTAGTGTTAGATGGTTAGGGTTAGAGTATTTTCAGAATTGGTATCAGGGACCATATCATAGTCACAGATAAGGATGGAGATCGGTCCAGTCTGGCTCCCAAACCCCGTCCCCACTATTCATTAAGTCCTCTGGGATATTTTGTGTTCAGTTTATTTATCCAATATTTTTCAGCTGATTTGCGTTCTCTTTCAGACCAACAGGTATTACCCTGTAGGCCTATGACCCGCAAGTTGGGGAGGCCCATGTTGAATAAAGTGTTGAACAATATGTGTGTCCGTCTCTTTTTTGTTCTTAATATGTATCTGTGTTGAATTAATCTAGCCCGAATAGAATTTCTCGTTTCTCCTACATATTGTGTTTGGCACTTTGCACAAAAGATGACATTAAATTATATTTTTAATATTAGAATTCCGAATTGGTTGTATTTTACAAATTTGTTTTGTGGTGTTGTTTCGGATCCAAGTAGTGGACCGAAATTCCGGGCAATCGGTCCCGGGAGGCTCGGGATTGAGTGTCGGTAATTTGCTTGTGACCAAAAGATCCCGTAGGTTTCGATTTCTACGGAAAGCCGAGATAACTCTGTAGTTTTTTAAGTATTGGGTATTCTGTAGGTGGTTAAAAAATTGGTTTAATCATCTGATTGAGTTTGATACTGATTGATGAGTAGGTTGTGATGATGGAATGATTTTGTTTTGTTACTGTCTTGTTCTTTGGTTTTGAGAAAGGTTTTCAAAGAGTTTCTCAGAAATTGTCTGCCATAACCCCTTGATCTTAAGGATTTAAACAAGGTATTGGTGGCTTCTCTAAAGTCCTCCTTTCTGCTACATATTCTGTTAAATCTCAACAGCTGGGATTTTATAATTCCTTTGTACGTGTGCTTGGGGTGAAAACTCGTTTTAAATAACAGGGCATGAGTATCCGTGTCTTTGAAATAAATCTTAGTATCTAGTTTTCCAGTTGTGGGAAAATCGGGACCCTTTGTAAGTGATAGTGTCTAAGAAGA
>NW_022872846.1:0-21092 GCF_900324485.2 Mastacembelus armatus
AACTTGAGTAATGGCAAATGCATTATTGTAACACAGCCTTTCCATATAGGTGTTGTACTCACCCAAGAGAAAACCCTGATGATTTCCTATATCGTTGGAAGGCTGTCCTTTTTTGACACACCCACTGTATATGAACAAGGACAAAGTGTGACGGGGAAAGTAAGTACAAAGTGTCTTCACATCATTGGTGTCACTTCATAGATGGTGTAACAGTATCAATAATGCAGCTTAATGTTTCCAACAGGTCAAAGCAGTTCATTACAATGGTACAGCCATTCCTTTCATGCAAGTGCACCTTTTTGAGGGTGAAGTGTGGTCAGCTCGTTGGCTACTGAGTTTCACAACTGACAGCAGTGGTGTTGCCACTTTTTCAATTAGCACAGCTGACAACGCTGGAGACATCCACCTCCAAGTAAGTAAAGACTTCAACCTGTATGCCAAAATGTTGCATCAAAACATTTTCATGAAGATATTCCTGCCTGAAAGCTGAAACCTGAAGTTGTTTCTCTTGATGCTGCAACAGGACAACGTGTCTTCATATCAGCTAGTGACCAGTTTTGAAACTGTTTACTGTTTCTACATGGCAACATTTGTCTTGTTCATAAAAGCTGAGCTCACTTTGCAATGTCTGTCTACTTCAACCACCATGACCTCATTTGTAGTGTTTCTTCTCTTTAATCCAGGTGAGTGACAGGTCAACACTGGGATACCCTGGTTACAGAGTTCCATACTATGAGACTGGAGAGCACAGACTGTCTATGGTCCAGCAGCTTTCTCCTGCTGGTAAAAGTGTCAGCAGCCTGCAGGTGAAGAATAAGGATAAACCACTTTCCTGTGGCAAAGAAGAGGAAATCTTCATCCAGTACACTATAGTTGGAGAGGCCCAGGGCTCTGTGGATGTGATGTTTCTGGTGAGTGGCAGGTGAACTGTTGCCATCAGTTCTTTAAGATGAACACAAGTGTTAATTACCTTTTACATCAACTCTGTTCCTAAAGGAACAGTTCCATTTAAGGCCATAACAGCATTGGCTGACTTGTGTGGTGAGACTGAAGGTGCCAAAGTATTGGATGTTAGACTGCATGTTTGATGTTATTGCTGTATGGTAACAATCTACTACCATCATATAGGACAAAGACCTTTATTTACAAAAGCAACATAACATAAGCTCTGAGCTTGTGTTAAACAATTAAGTTTTTGGGGCTGACTTTGGGTTGTACCCAGGCTAATTTGTTCCCAAAACTAGCTGTAGTTCATCTGGTGTTATGTTTTCTGCAGAAAACATGAGAAAACATAAGCAGCCAGAGAGTGTAATCATCCTGTTGGAGTTTGAGGTTTTATTGTTGGACTGCTCACTATGTGTAATTGTCTCTAATTTCATAGGTTCTGTCCAGAGGAGCTATTGTTTTGCTGCGACGTCAACAAATTGAAGTAAAGACAACAGGTTGGTGAAGACTGGTTTAAATCATGATTTCATAGAGTGATATCTTTACATGGGTTTCTTACAGTTGGTTTATTGTTCCAGTGACTCAGGGTCAGGTGTCCTTTAAGTTGAACGTGTCTCCAGAGATGGTGCCATTTGTCCAGGTTGTGACTTATGCAGTCCTCCCCAGTGAGACTGTGATTGCCAGCAGTGCTGACTTCTCCACTGAGAAATGCTTCACTCACAAGGTCAGTATATGGTTAGACCTTTATTGATCTTAAAAAATGTAGAAATGTTTCATACCACCCTGGTCATCTTATAGATTACTTTTACCTTAGTGTAATGTGTGTAGTCCCAGCTTTTCATCCTTAAACATGTTATAAAGCTCTGGGAGCAAATCAAAGTTCAGTCAGCACAGTCACATGGAATAACTTATGGAAATATAGAACAGCTGTGATGTTGACATTTGGCATCCATGCTCTGTTACTCCTCAAAAGCAAGCACCAACCTCAGCACAGTTGCAGCAGTAACTTCACCTATGGACTCATATTAGCACCAGTTTATTTTCTTGCATTTGAGTCAATCTGCATAACATGTTTGTCATTTACCCAACTGCACAAGGGTTCATATGAGCCCATGTTTATAAATCTGCAAAGCAGAAGAGTACAGCATCTATTAAGGAGTTTACAGTATACTGTTGTCATTGTCTGTTTGCAGTGCAAAATATCACTAATGTCCAGGTGTAATGTGTGTGCCAGGTGTCACTGGAGTTTAGTCCATCCTCAGCTGTCCCTGGGGAGCACGTCACCATGACACTGACAGCCGAGCCACACTCTCTGTGTGGTGTGAGCGCAGTTGACCGGAGTGTCTTCATTAAAGAGCCAGGGAAGAGTCTGGATGCAGACAAGGTAACGTCTAGAATCAGTAGATGCTTGCAGCATTTAGTGTCTGTTAACATAAGTCACCCAGAGTATAGTTTTATTTTGCTACTCTGTCCTGTAAGAAATTTTTGCAAGCTGTACACTGTTACCAAATGAAGTATTGATGTGAAAATGCTATGCAAAATTTAAGATTTACATATGTGAGGTGTATTCCTTCATATGAGGTGCCCTTAAGGAAAAATGTACTGTTGTCACAGATACTTTTAAGCTGTGCTTCAGAGTAAGACCACTGTAGACCTAAAATCCAAAGATTTGTCCATACCTGAGATTAGAGTAAGAAATGTTTGGAAGTTTATTTGATCCATGTTTTCCTTTCCAGATATTTAGTTTGCTGCCAGTCGTAAGAGGATCCTATATTCCATATGAGGTTCTAGATTCTACAGAGTGCTTGAATGTGAGAGCAAAAAGATCCAGGTTCTTCCCATATCCTGGACTTGATGCAAGTGATGATGCTTTTACAGTTTTCCAGGTACACGTTCTATAGCACTTCATGCACAATATAAAGAAAATGAATAGGTTGTATGTGTAATGAACTTTACGTTTGTGTGTACATGTATACGTTTCCTCCCCCTTCTAGAATGTTGGACTGAAGATGGTAACAAACTTACTTATTCAAATACCATCCTGCCTCAGGTTCAAAGGAAGAGAATACCAACAAGGTGCTGTCACATACAGACTTTTTACCAGTGTTATAAGACACTGTACCCCTGTCATTCATTTCTTGCTGTATACTTTCTGATTCTTTCAGGTTTTGGTATAATGGATTTCAAAATGGCATCCAGGGTTGTACCAGGTTCTGCTCCTATGGAGGCTCCTGGGTTAATTCCTGCTTCCCCAACTGCGACAGTCCGCACCTTTTTTCCCTGAGACTTGGATATGGGAACTAGTAGATGTTGGGTGTGTTTCTGTTGCAAATGTCTGGTCATGCAAAATGTTACATTGCATATTTGAGTATTTTGGTGTTCAGTGCATGAAACAATTGTATATTTGCACAGGATACTGGTATTGTATTTTTGTCCCCCCAAAACTCACCAGTATGTTTGTATCTGCTGAACCAGAGTGCGTGGAATTTCAGCTAAGTCTCTCACTGTCCCTGACACCATCACCACCTGGGAGACTGAGGTTTTCTGTTTGTCCCTTGTGGGTTTTGGTTTGGCTCCTCGTACAACGCTCACCGTCTTCCAGCCCTTCTTCCTTGAGCTCACCCTGCCCTACTCCGTCATCCGGGGAGAGCGCTTTGAACTGAAGGCAACCACCTTCAACTACCTGACAAGCTGCATTATGGTAATGATCATATGGTGTTAATAGTCAGTTCTTCATCTTAGGGTGACTTTAATTTGGATTACATGGGCAAAAACATGTTTGTTTTGATCTTAAGTTCCTCTTATTTTCTAAGGCATGTTTCAAATGCAGAGTCCCTACTCACCTCACTGTCCCTTAAAAATAAAAAACCTCATTATCATGGGTTCATGGAAAATTGACTTTTCAACTTAATATCAGAATTGATGTTGATGATCACACAGATTGGGCTTATCCAGAATGCTAATTCTGGTGTTGCAACAAGGTCCAGTTCTCAGATGATTCATCTTAAAATATTATTATTGCTAAATTAGTCAGTGGTTTGGGTACAAGATACATATCACATCTAGCCAATTGCAGTCATGGTGTCAGTTTTAAAGTATTGTCATCTTGAACAGGTCACTGTTACACCAGCACCCTCTTTAGACTACACCCTCACCCCCCTGTCTGGTGGCCAGTACACATTCTGTCTGTGTGGCAGTGAACGCAAGACTGTTAGTTGGACCATGACCCCATCAACCATAGGTGAGGATCAAACTTCCTGCCACACTGTTGTAAGATGTGAAGTGAATGAACAGGACCTAAAAATCTGATCTTGGTCATTTTAGGGACTGTGACTGTGTCTGTAACTGCTGGGGCTGTAGCATCTCAAGCTTCATGTGGCAATGAGATTGTGACCGTGCCAGAGAGAGGTCGTATTGATGTGGTCACAAAATCTCTTATTGTAAAGGTTGGTGCTGTAACATAATTGTTTACATTTTAATGAGAGTTTAACATTTTTACTGTATGCACAGTAAAGTGTTCCCCAGCCCCCTCCCTCATATGCTTTATATTGCCATCTTTCCCTCCCAGGCTGAGGGTATAGAGGTGGAAAAGACTTACAACTGGCTGCTCTGTCCAAAAGGTCAGTTTACATCACACATGATCAGTGGAACATTTTGAAGGAGAGTCAGCTGTTACTTTAGAAGTTTAATACTGTCAAAATGGTAGCGTTCATTTTTCTGAAGGTCCAAGCAATTATTTAGTTTAGCACAGGTGACTTAAGATTTCAAATGTCAGTGGTAAAGGTGGAGTATGTACAGTATGAAAGAGGAGCATCCAGTGGTGACATTTCAGAATGCAACAGTCTGACCACTCTTCACATCTCAACACCAGGGAGGATACAGTGGATTTCCCCTTTAAAATGAAATGCAGTTCCCTGTCTGGAGTCAGTGTAGAAACCTGGTGGAGCAACATGGCTGCTACCATTAAAGGAGACCTGCTCCCTGTCTAGGTTTAGAAGGCTCAGGCTTGATTCATTGATTACTCTAAATATTACACAAGGAACCCTTAAATATATTTTATCAACCTAATGGAAGTTTTCATGCCCTAATTTCCTCTTTTCATCCCCCACCTATTACCTGTCCTTTATTTATTTATTTTGTGTGTACACAGGAGAGACTTTGACAGAGGAATTACAAATACAGCTCCCCAGGGATGTGATTCCTGGATCTGTTCGTGTTTTAGTATCAGTCCTGGGTAAACAGACAAATTCATTGCTTTGCTCTTCTACCATCTGTCATATAATTTCAAATTGTTGCACTTTAATAGAATGCAGAAAGCTAATTCATGCAAAATGTGCATGTTCTTTGCACAGATGTTAATTGGAGTAGTTTATTCAAACTGACTACAGTGGACTGGAGAAAGTAATAGCATACATTGGACTTGTAAATTTTATAGTGCTAAAATGAATTGAAGTTAAAATCCAAATGCATTTCTGACTTTCAACATATTGAACGTACTTCTGTTGTGACAGCAGCATGTGTTGGATGTTTTATTACAGCATATAATTTTATCTGTCCATTTGGAAATATAAGGTCAGGACCACTGGACTTTGACTTTTTTGTACAGGTGACATTCTGGGCCGAGCCCTGAAAAACCTAAATGGACTGCTGAAGATGCCGTCTGGATGTGGAGAGCAGAATGCAGCAGCCCTGGCCTCTGACATCTACATCCTTGAGTACCTGACAGTCACACAGCAGCTGACCCAAGCCATCAAGGAAAAGGCCACCACCTTCCTCATCAGTGGTGAGCCTGGTTTTATTTGCTGTATTGAAAAAATAATAATCTGGCATATTTAATATCCATACAGCTAAATCCTTCAAAGCTTATGTGTGCTGAACTTGTAACACCCTGTTTCTATTATACAGGCTACCAGAGACAGCTGAACTACAAACATGCTGATGGTGCTTACAGTGCATATGGAAAAGGAGCAGGGAACACTTGGTGAGAAAGTTACAGATCTATTATCTACACATGATGTACAAAGTCTAATATTTACCCCGTCATGACAGTGTGCCAAAAAAAAAAAATTTGGTTGGAGGTAAATGATGGAATTTCCCTGTGGACATGAAAGAAATTGCATCTTATGGAAAATGTCATTATAGTTCACTTTATTTCCTATTATAACACATGGTCTTTGCAGTAACATCAGCCACATGCTAAACATGACACATAAGGTTTAGTGCATCACCATAACTTATCTTGTTGCTTAATGTCAAAGCTTGTTCTGCTTTTCCTCAGGCTGACTGCTTTTGTGCTGAGATGTTTTACCAAAGCCCAGTCTTTCATCTACATTGACCCACAAAAGATTGAAGAGTCTAAGACCTGGCTGCTGCAACAGCAACGAGAAAATGGCTGTTTTCTACAGTCAGGAAAACTCTTTAATAACAGAATGAAGGTCAAGTGACAGATCGTTTGCAGTTTAGATGAAAACAATGATAATTCAGAGTGAAGAAGTTTATACATGTTTATTTTCACATTGTTAATCATGTGAGAAGGGCACTTCCTCTCCACAGGGTGGTGTATCTGATGAGGTGACACTCAGTGCTTACATCACTGCTGTGTTCTTGGAGATCAAAATGCCTGTGAGCGTGAGTACAATCTGCTCCAACTCTGTTTTACTCTAAAAGGATTAATTTTTACATGGACAATACAGATGAAAAGTTTTTCTAGAAATCATTTAATAAATATTCCTGAGTAATTTCCAAAGCACTCTGGTATAGTTATATTAAAGTTCTTTAGATGACTTGTTTTAACTTTGCTTATATCTTCAAGCATCCTGTCATGAACAAGAGCCTGTCCTGCCTCAAGCAGTCTGTCAGTAACCTCAGTAACACCTACACTACAGCTCTGCTGGCATATGTCTTCACTGTAGCAGGAGACATGGAGACCCGTGCTCAACTTCTGCAGCACCTAGACACAGTCGCAATAAGACAAGGTGACTCATCCTCCTGAAGGAAATTATCCTCCTTTCATTATTGTGAATAAAATTAATATGGTGCCTATTGGTTTTAGGAGGATTTCTCTACTGGTCCCAGACCTCAACAGAAACATCAGCCTCTCTGCCAGTGGAGATCAGTTCCTATGTGCTGCTGGCCAAACTCAGTGCCTCCCCTTCAAATGAAGACCTGGGCTACGCCTCCCACATCGTCAGGTGGTTGACAGGCCAGCAGAACCATTATGGAGGCTTCTCCTCTACACAGGTACAGCCCAGACAGCTGCATATTGAATTTAGCATGCAGGGTTTTTTGTTTTGATGCAAGCAGCAGTTGGTGTCCTGAAAAGTAATACCTGAAATTGAATGTGAAACCTGCTATATGCATTAGTCAGTTCTTGCTTTTGTAAAACTGAGCACACATATTTGGTGTGTTATAGGACACAGTGGTGGCTCTCCAGGCTCTGTCTCTCTATGCCACGCTGGTGTTCAGTGCAGAGGGTTCAAGCACAGTGACGGTCTGGTCTCCAAGTGGTCAACTGACATTTTATGTGAGCAAGACCAACAAACTGGTCTATCAGGAGAAGATGCTGCCAGATGTGACAGAAAAGTGCAAGCTGGAGGTGAAGGGCACCACATGTGTTTTAGTGCAGGTCAGTCAACATTGGAATTGTTCCTGTTTCTGCTTTTGATACATGTGCATCACCATCAGTGCTAATATGACAATTCCCTCATGGTAACAGCCTACTAGTAATACAATAACATTGGAAAGGCAATACCTCCATTTTTGCTGGTCATTTAGTTTACATGGTTAAATCGGTATAACACAGTTGAATCTGAAGTTTTCTCAGATTGAACTTGTCAGTCCATTAAGGACTGAAAACCAAAGAGAAATAGAAATCAGGAAACATTCATTTTAACTGTTTATTATTCCAACCAGGGACAGAAACAGCAGATCCAATTGGTCATTGTAAAATATGTGGATGTATTTGTAAACCCAATCCCTTTTTCTAGTTTCTGTTCAAGCTGGTTTCTTGTTAATTACCTTTTTACTGTATTTCATCCTGAATATTTACATGCTTAAAACAAGCCTTCATTGAGTCCTATCAGTCAATTGATGATTGGAACTTCATGTCTGCAACTTAAGGCAATGCAATAAACCCAAACCTTTGATCTGTTCCTGTTTTCCAGATCTCTCTTCACTATAACATCCCAACTCCTACTAATGTCACCACTCTCAGTGTGGCGGTCACAGAGGTCAACTGCACTAAATCTCAGAGACCCAAACTCACTCTGAAGCTACGATCCCTGTAAGAAATTAAAACAAACTGGAGTTGGAGAAAATGGAGTACAACTGTAATTTTAGACAAACAATCCTCTGCAGCCATCAGAGTGTATGAAGTGACTGTTGGTGGATGGAAATGTGTGAAATGTTTGCTCAGTTCAGACATCCTAACTGTAAATGAAACCCTGCCACTGACTGTATGCATACAGTCAGTAGAACTATGAAGAGCTGAGTGAACTCTCACAAAGTAACGTGACATATTTGTGGTTCCATTGCAGATATAGTGGAAAGGAGACAAGTACAAACATGGTGATCCTGGATATCAAAATGCTCTCTGGGTTTGTCCCAGACCCAGAGTCCTTAAAGAGGGTGAGATAACACAGAAACTTTCACCTGGAAAAAGAATATTGTTGGAAAGAGTCTGTCTTCGATCTTAAGAGAACAATAATTATAACCCAGCTAAACATTGTCTCCTCACAGCTCAAAGGTGCCCTGCTGGTGGATCGTGTTGAGCAAAATGAAGATCATGTTGTGGTGTACCTGACTGAGGTGAGGAATTTACAGTGGGGAATCATTAGATGGTTCTCTCCAGATTACTTATTAATGTTGTTTCCTCCACCCCACAGTTAACAAAGGATGTACCAGTTGACCACCAGTTAGAGCTCATACAGGAGCTCTCAGTGGAGAAACTGAAGCCAGCTGTGGTCAAGATCTATGACTACTACAAGCCAAGTAAGACAGATACTCAGACCTCCATAGACAGCCCACACTAACTAAATGTGAAAAAGTTTAACTAGAGGAAAGTCTGATTTATTTGTTTTCCTCCTCAGGTGACAGGGCTGAGACAGAATACAGCTTCCGTTGTGCTGCAGGTAACAGTCCACAGTAATACAGGAACACCACAACACTTTTCACAAGTAATTAAAGCAACAAACCAACAGCATTTTGACCCAGCTACAAAATCTTAAATGTATCAATCCTACAATATGTGTAACATTTTGGAAATCAGCTGATGATTAAAGAGATTGTTAAAGAACAGTGAACGTTAATCATGTCATTTATGTATTACATATGGAGCCTATACCTGTAATTTACTGTCCAGTAAGGTCTGTTTTTCTTTTACAGCTTAAAGAGTGACGTTTGGACAGTTGGCAAATTATCATGTATTCATGTGTAATGGACAATAAAAATATGAATATCCCACTAAAACGTGTTTAATCTTTACTGTGTTTTTAATCCAACAGCAGTGTTTGAGTCCACAGAAGTTTACTTATGGGAAATTGTTTACTTTGTCAATAGTAATCAGGGCAAGAGTTGTTCTCATGATAAAATCAAACATCCCACACTGGGTAAAGGGCAATGGGCTCAGTTTACTGTGGGACTGATATCTCCTCTTGAGATTCAATGAAACCACTTATTACAGATGACAGCTGCAACTCTAAGATCCTGGAATTGATGCCATTAAATATTGTAAAACAATGTTTTAAATTGAAGGAATATCCAAAAGGATATATCAGAAACTGATTTATTATATATACATTATCAACTCCTTTAGAAAACATGTACATCTTATATACCCAAACTTGGAGAGTGGCTCCAACAGATCTCAGGAACAACATCAGAGCTCTCGGTTCAGAAAGGCACAGTGCTAGGAACAGCTAAGATACTGTGAAGAACCCTCAAACTCCCAGGCCTCTGGTAGAGGACCCGAGATTGAGCAAGACACACACACACCACCCATAGGGGTGAGAAAGGAAATTTATGTGTTTGTCTATACACACCCATGACATCAGTTACAAAATATACAAATGTTTGATATACTAAACCAATACCAACAGAGGTTAATAGAGGGCCTGTGTGATGTGTGTGTCCCTGTGTGTCAAAGGGGAGGTGTTGTTTCTGTATCAGCAGATATTTAACATATGCTGACTTAACGGTTCTTAGTCAGTCATGGGTCGTCCTGGGGTTCAGATCTGGACATGGACACTGTATGTCTCAAACTGGATGTGTGGGGAGCAAGTGTTGGCAGGACCGTAAGTTTCCCTGTACTGTCTGAAATAATAATATGAGGTTGTGTTTTATGTTTGTAGTTCTAACTAATTTTCATGAATATTGTAGCAGTTGATCCACATCAGATCCAGTGACTAATAATCTTTGTGGATATGTGTCTGCAGACAGTACATGGTGGCTGTGCCTGCAGTTCTTGAAGCTGGAGCTGAAACCAAATTCTGTGCCAGTCTCCTGCAGCCAAATGAGACTCTGGTCATGACTGTTAGTTTGACATCTGAAGGAAACAACTCAACCCTTCTCAAGCAAACATCCAGTGAAGAGTTTCATATCTGTGCCCAGTTTAAGGTCAGCTGCTGAAATAGGATGTGATTCATTTGTTAATTTCTAAAAACATTTTTGTGTTCAATATACTTTTGGGGAGCACACTTTTTTGTAAGACTTGTTTGTGAACTCTTGTCTGTAAAATATCTGTTTGTCACAGGTTCCTCTAGTGAAGAAACAAGAGGTGCAGACGTTTGAGGTGGAGGTACGAGGTGACACATTTTACTCAAAAGAAGTCAGGAAAGTTATGATCCAAGTCTATCAGCCGATGACATTTGTCCAGACAGACAAACCACTCTACCTCCCTGGACAAACTGGTAACCTCAGGTTGATGATTTATTATGTACAACAACGTGATATTTACCAACAGGTTTGCAGTTTTACTATCAACTGATGATACATACACAGCTGTGGCTCATTCCCACAATATCGTCATGTCTGTTATATGGACATTTTCAGTACAGGAGCAAGGAGCAGTAACAATAATTCAAAATACATATAAAATGTTGAAAAAAAAAATAATGATAACATACTGTAACTGTTAAAGACCAGTAGTCTCTTTCTTCTCAGTGCATTTCAGAGTTGTAACACTGGACACCAAGTTCAGACCTGCTAATCGACTGGTGAGAGATTTCACAGGAAACAGTATCAATGAATATACTAGGAAATACAACCAGATGTGGCTACAACAGTACTCTAATCAGTATATTTCTGAAAAAGGATCAGTGCTGAAACTGTACAACTAAATAGATCTGTAAATGTATTGTTAAAAATCAGAATTACAAATGTTATGTGGAATTTCTTCATGTTATTATATAGTGAACCTTTTTCATATTAGAAATCTTAAGAGCTCAGGTCAATGCTGCCTGTGTTGGCCTTTGCAGTAAAAAACACTGTATGATGCAATTTGCAACAATGTAAACTAATCTGCCTGTTAACAAACTTTTTTTTTTTTTGTAGTACAAGTTGATTGAAATTGAGGTAAGAAAATATCAACACGTCATTTCTTCACTAAATCCAGCGTGTTAACCTGTTAGACACATCTAAACTCTAAGCTTTATTTTTTAAGTGGCTGCTAAATAGCTGTAACAAATATATATTATATTCTGTGACAGGATATTTTCCACTCAACAGCTTGAGCAAGGATATGCTAAAACATTATACTACCCAAATATATGGTTTAATTTTATTTGCAATTTTGCTTAAAGAGAAGTGGGAGCATCTTTATTCTATAAATACATGTTCACATTTATGTTATTTAACAGGATGCTAACTATAATCGGATTGGACAGTGGCTGAATGAAACATCCAACAGTAAAATATTGCAGCTTTCTTACACTTTGAGCTCTGAGGCCTGAGAAGGAATCTACCAAATCACTGTGACTATTGGTGAAGATAAAGTATATCACAGCTTCAAAGTGGAGAAATATGGTACATTATGACTAATAAATTCCTTTTCTACTCATTTTTATCAAAGCATGAATGCCAATAACCATATTTTGTTCCCAGTTTTGCCTAAATTTGAGGTAAAACTAGACACAGCTGAAGAAGTAAATATTGACCAGGAGCAACTTCCAAGCTTAAGTCTGTGCAAAGTAAGTGAAAACCCTTTAACAAATCAAGTGTTTCATCCTCAATGAATCAGAACAGAGCAACTTTGAGGAAATGAGTCCTTTCTAATGAATTGCTTTGTTTTATTTTCATTTAATTAGGTACACATTTGGGCAGCCTGTGCCAGGAAGCGTTAAAGATGAAATTTGCCAACGTTGTAAACGCTACATGTGTGATACATACAGCTCTTCACACCGACATACAGTGAATGCTCAGTGTCACCATGAGACAAAGAAGGTGCAATATTGTGTGTATACTGTATCTAAAACATACTTGTACACATGTAATACTACACTAGAAAAAAACATATGTACTGTTCATTCATGGTGCCATGCTAATCTACAGCTGAGAAGTACATTTTTGTTCAGTGTAGTTTACACAAATCTTATTCAAGCTCAGGGCCATTTACATGGATGCTGAGCCTATCCCAGCTCTCTTTGGGTGAAAGGCAGGTGTACACCCTGGATAGATCGCCAGTCCATTACAGCAGAATTAGTATGTCATAGGTTTTTCTATTATATTTGTATTTGATTTTACCTTCCAGACAGACGAGAAAGGCTGTGCCACTTTTGCCTTCATGATGTCAACTTTCACAAAACTTGACCAAACGGTGCTTGAAGAAGTCCTAGATCTTAAGGCCAACATGGAAGAGGAGGGGACAGGCAAGTTTTATTGAATTTAATATAATATTTAATTTTTAAAAAGAGTATATTAAAACAGTATACCAGTAATTTAGACAGTGTAGTTTACAGTACACATTACTGTAACATGGAGACTTTCTCATATAGGTATTTCACAGGCAGAACAGAAGAAAATAAGGATTTCATATGTGGTTGGAAAGCTGTCCTTTATTGACACACCCAGTGTGTATGAACAAGGATCAAATGTGGAGGGAAAAGTAAGTGCACAATGTTGTCTTCACTTCACAGTACAGCTGAAACAATGAGAATAGTTACTAAAATGACTGTTTCCAACAGGTTAAAGCAGTTTTTCACAATAATACACCCATTGCTGACATGCCAGTCCACCTGTTTGAGGGGGAAGTGTACTCAGCTCGTCTGCTACAGAATCTCACAACTGACAGCGATGGTGTTGCTGCTTTTTCAATTAGCACAGGTGACCGTACCGGGAACATCCACCTCCATGTAAGTAAGAACTACAACCTGTACACCAACATTTGTCAGTGACATCAAAACATTCTCATGAAGATGAAATCACTGCCTGAAATCTTTTCTCTGGATGCTGCAACTGGACAAGGCGTCTCCATATCAGCTAGTGACCATGTTGGAATAGTTTTTCTATTTTGTGTTTCTACACCTCAATATTTGCCTTGTTTACAAAGCTGAGCTCACTTTGCCATGTCTTCTACTACTTCAACCACCAGGATCTAATTTGTAATGTTTCTTCTGTATAATCTAGATTAGCAACAAACCAAGACTGGGATACCCTGGTTACAGAGTTCCCTACTATGAGACTCAAGATCACACAGTATCTGCAGTCCAACAGTTTTCTCCTGATGTTAAAACAGTCAGCAGCCTGCAGGTGAAGAATAAGGATAAACCACTTTCCTGTGACAAAGAAGAGGAAATCTTCATCCAGTACACTATAGTTGGAGAGGCCCAGGGCTCTGTGGATGTGATGTATCTGGTGAGTGGCAAGTGACCTGTTTCTCAGCTTGTCATCAGTTTTTTTTTTTTTTTTTCCGGAAACAAACACCATGAAGGTGTTTTAAAAATTTCTCTACATGAATTATTGATGTCTGTTGTTAGAGGAACAGTTCCAGGTTGAAGGAGATAGTAGCATCAACTTAACTGTTACATCAAAATTACATCAGTGAAGCTATGAGCTTGTCTCACACAGATTTGTGTTGAAACAAGCTAACTTGGAGGTGTGCCCTGTATAATTTGATTTCTCTACTTAAAAACAACACATCACAGACTGACATCCTCTCAAATCAGTACCACTTGCTTTCTATAACAGTAGCCTGTGTCAAAGTGTATCTGTTTCAAACCAGATATATTTTAGCTGAGCAACCATATATTTATCTCTACAACAAACCTTAGCTTCACATCAAAAATTGGACATGACCATGTACATATATTCCACTGCAAATAACACGACAAATAACCAAACCAGAACAGGAGTCAGTGTTGTAATATGCTGCCTTATTCATTATTTATGTCATTTTCTCACAAACTCCCCAGGTGTTATCAAGAGGAGCCATTACCATGCAAGGACTTAAACCTAAACTTGAAGTGCAAGATAAAGCAGGTGGGCAACGACTGACGTTACTCGTGACTTTGGGCTATGACATCTTAAAATTATTCTTTGAACTAGAGAATACTTTCTGAAGAAAGTAGGATTGCTACTATAACTTCTGAACACTTGCACAACACTGCGCTGCTTGGTAGATGTCTGGGAGTTAAACTGCAATGGTGCAATGGTGAATCACTTGGATAAAATGCAAAATGCAGATTCAATCTCTAAAAGGAAATGAAGTATATTAGATTGTGCCAAAGGAGTTAAGGTGGTGTTTAATAATTGTAAGACAGCAGAGGTCTAAGTCTAAGATGTGCTGATATGCTCTTTACTAGTAGTCCAGGTGATGCTTTTGTATGTAATTAGAAAAGTACCTCACTAAGATCTGATCAGATCTCAGATCAGATGAGAGTCTTCAGTAATCGTAACACCTGGCTGCCTGCCTGTTATTTTATATACAGTATTTTTATTTTGAAAATCCAAGTCTATCCAAACCAATGTTATATGATTGTTGTATACCTGAAATCGTTTTCACTGTATTGGTTCCAAACTGTTCCTCATTCATGGTAGTATATGATAGGGCTGGGCAATAAAACAATACCAATATACTGTATATTGCTATCATTTAATCACGTGTTGTGGAAATTTCTTTTAGGTTGTGAGAGTTGCTAATTCTCAAGAACAAACACAAGTGTGATGAATCATCTCAGTTTAATTCTGCCGCATGGAGAGAAGGCAGCTACAGCATTCTCTGTCTTCTCCCCTAACTTTCAGGACTATACAGCTGAGGAAAGGGGTGGACTCATCTTGAAAAGACCCCAAATGTTTTCTCAGGTGTCCTCTCTCTTCAGGCATCTAATGGCAACAGTTGGCAGTTATTTACAGGCATCTAAAACACTAAAACCCCCATACCATACATTTTTTTAGCCCAACACATATGAAACCAAACAGAAGTAAGACTTTAACTCCACTTTATAACTCATTCTGTTTAAAACAACCACACACGTCCTATATTCTGGACGGCCACTAGGGTCGCTTTCCACAGTCCCATTGCGTTCCTTAGGAAGTTTCTTAGAGTCCTATTGATGTTGTTTAGCTCCAAGCATTCCAGCATTGAGTCGTAGGCTTTCACAGGTGCACAGGTTGGTCTGTCTGGTCTTACAGTCTCTAGTGACTGCTTTATCTACCAGTAGTTGATGTTTTGCTCCCCTGGTGTTCTTACCCATTCCTTTCTGGGCCCTGCTCATGTATTTAGTCATGTGCTTACTTATCTTATGATGCCTGACAGGAGCTTCCATGTTGTGCAGAGGCAGGTTATTGGGCAGTAGTTGGATGGGAATGGGAATTTTTCTGTATATATATATAATTCTTTGCATCGAATAGAAAAGAAAAAGAGTTAACCACTTGGTCCATAACATGTAATCAACTGTGCAATTAATAACTGCTATTGCTCTAGGGATTCATGCAAACAATGATTAACTATTATCCAAGAAGGTTCCTAATAGTTGATTTATACTTTCAGTGAATGAGGGTGAGGTGTCCTTTAAGTTGAAATTGTCTCCAGAGATGGCACCATTTGTCCAGGTTGTGGCTTATGCAGTTCTCCCCAGTGAGACTGTGATCGCCAACAGTGCCAACTTCTCCACTGAGAAATGCTTCAGTCACAAGGTCAGTATTGGAAGAAGACATGTGGCACAAACTGCACTTGTCAGATGTAGTTGTAGAATCAGTGTGTATTAGTTGGTGTTATATAACGTCACTATTTAGACCTTTATCAGCAACAAGTGTAGAAATTATATGTACCATGCTTGGTGTCTGTTGAATTATTTTTTACTTAAACAAGAGTCCCTGAGGGAAAGAGAGGACAGAGTGGGGAGACAGAGACAAGCCCACGGCTCAGACACGCAAGGGCCCAAACAGATTTACAGCAATGCAAAGGTTTTCAAAAAGCTTTACAGTAATCTGTGGACAACCTGACTATAGTACATACAGTATACTGTACGTTATGTTAAAAATAATAAAAATAGTTTAAAATTAGACAGAATAAGACGGGTCAGGAGTGTTTGGATGCCCATTGTCTCTGTGCAAGTATGATTAAAGCTAAAGCTACAGGTCAGATATTAAGAGCCTGATATCACATAAAACATTTACTGTATAAAAGAAGTTAGAGAATTATTTTGTAACACTGTGTGTGTCAGGTGTCGTTGGAGTTTTCTCCATCCTCAGCTGTCCCGGGAGAGAAGACCATCATGCAGGTGACAGCTGATCCAGACTCTCTGTGTGGTGTGAGTGCAGTTGACCGGAGTGTCCTCATTGAAGAGCCAGGGAAGGGTCTTGATGCAGATAAGGTAACATCTGGAATCAGACACAACTACATGCATGCAACTTTTAAACTGCAGATCTTCTTAGTTTTACTTACACAATTGGATGTGCGTGTGTCAGGATGCATTTGCAGTAGCTGCAGCATCAGAAGAATTTGATGAACCTCCACCAATAGTGACAGTCCGCACTTTCTTTCCTGAGACTTGGATATGGGACCTGGTGGAAGTTGGGTGAGTTTCGATTGCAAAAGGTATTTGATGATAATGATAATGACATGAATAAAAATTCATATTTGACTGTCTTAAAGACTTTAAATTACTTCAGCAATATGGCTGATACTGCATTTTTTAAAATTCTCTGACTTTCTGAGATCTGAATAATTCAGCATAGAATTTAATATTTGCTCAATATATTTTACTTCACATTAACTACTGTTATTCATCCCAAACATTAGTAATCTGTGCATGCTGTTTTTGTTTAATGAATTACAGTATGTTTTACCCTCTCACACAGAATGTGTTTGTCTGTATCTGCTAATCCAGAGAGTCTGGAACGAAGGATGTGTCTCTCACTGTCCCTGACACCATCACCACCTGGGAGACCGAGGCTTTCTGTTTGTCCCCTCAGGGTTTTGGTTTGGCTCCTCGTAAAGAAATCACCGTCTTCCAGCCCTTCTTCCTTGAGCTCACCCTGCCCTACTCCATCATCCGGGGGGAGCACTTTGAACTGAAGGCAACCACCTTCAGCTACCTGACAAGCTGCATTATGGTAATGGATGTTTTTACATGACCTAAATATTAACATCTAGGCAAGGCAAGGCAAGGCAAGGCAAGTTTATTTATATAGCACAATTCATACACAGAGTAATAAAAAGTCATGCCACCACTTTGTCACCATATTTGCCCCTTATGATATCGACTATCGGACCACGCTGACCCATATTTGTGGGTCCCCTACTTTCAGTTTGTCCCATCCCTGATGGACTAAAAGTACCTCAACACAGACTATCTGCGGAGACAATCCTGAGTCCCGGACGCTTACGTCTAGGATCGTGTAGACTACAGCTGGAGGTTCCAAACCCCTTATTTAAGTCTACAGCTGTTTAGACCCGTATTCTAAGGATAACACTAAAGTGCCTGGGTTCCTAACCCCTGAGTCCCTGACAAAATTGGCTTTAGATCAAAGGTTCCTAATCTAATCAACTTAGAGTACTGACCGTGAGTCCGATTGTCTCCCCCAACTGGACGAAAGTAGTGACAAAACAGTTTAAAAAAAAAAAATAATAATAATAAAAAGTTAACATTAATTAAAAATGAATATTAGAGTAAACTGACTGCAGATAGATCGGTTTGGATAAATCACTGTCAGGTCTAGTCAGGTCATATGTTATATGCCACACTAAAAAGAAAGGTTTTTAGCTTGGACTTAAACATTGCCAGAGATGAGGCTTGTCTAACATCATCAGGAAGACTATTCCAGGTTTTAGCTGCATATAACTGAAATGCTGTTTCTCCCTGTTTAGTCCTGACTCTGGGCACAAGCAGAAGGCCTGTCCCTGATGTTCTCAGAGTTCGAGATGGTTCATATGGCATCAGCATGTCAGAGATGTAATGTGGTGCTGAGCCATGAAGAGACTTATACACAAGCAGTGCTGTTTTGCAGTCTATTCTCTGAAAGACAGGAAGCCAGTGCAGAGATCTGAGAACAGGAGTAATGTGGTTGTACTTCCTGGTTCTAGTCAGGACCCGAGCAGCAGCGTTCTGAATGTACTGTAGCTGCCTTACAGCTCGTTTTGAGAACCCAGTGAACAGGCCGTTACAGTAATCTAACCTTCTAGAGATAAAAGCATGGATGAGTCTTTCCAAGTCTGGTTTAGACATGATCCCTTTGATTCTGGCAATTTTTTTGAGATGGTAAAATGCTGACGATGTTATCGATTTACTGTGGCTGTTAAAGTTCAAGTCTGAGTCCATGATTACCCCTAGATTTCTAACTTGATTTTTAAATTTTAGAGAAAGAGACTCGAGATGACTGCTGACACTTTCTCTTTGTTTCTGAGGCCCAAAGATGATTATTTCAGTCTTGTCACTGTTTATTTGGAGAGAGTTGTTTTGCATCCACAGAGTGATCTGTTCAATACAGTGACACAGTGAGTCGACTGGTCCATATTCACCAGCTGTGAGTGAAATGTAAATCTGAGTGTCATCTGCATAGTTATGGTAGAACACATTATTGCTGTGTATTAACTGGCCTAAAGGAAACATGTAAAGATTGAACAAAAGGGGTCCCAAGATGGACGCTTGGGGGACCCCACATGTCAACACCATTTGGTCTGAGACACAGTTACCAACTTCAATGAAATACTTCCTGTCTTCAAGATAGGACTTAAACCATTTAAGGGTAGTACCAGAGATGCCTATCCAGTCCTCTAACCTTTGTAACAGGATCACATGGTCCACTGTGTCAAAAGCAGCACTTAGATCCAGCAGACTCTGCCAGCGGTCGGTGTTCAGACAAATGTCATTTGTCACCTTGATGAGGGCAGTTTCAGTGCTGTGATGGGGCCTAAAACCTGACTGAAAATCATCAAAGCTGTTGTTTAGCATGAGAAAGTCAGTAAGTTGTTGGTAAACAACTTTTTCAATGATTTTGCCTAAAAATGGCAGGTTTGATATGGGCCGGTAGTTGTTCAGTACCATGGCATCAAGACTGCTCTTCTTCAGGAGAGGCTTGATGACAGCAATTTTCAAGGCCCTTGGAAATGTTCCAGACTGTAATGAGTTATTAACTAATTGAGTGAGTTGTGGTAACACAACTGCTTAGTATTGATTTCAGAAATTTAGTGGGTAAAACATCAAGGCAACACGTGGATGAGCACAGACTAGAGATGATCTCTACATCTACTTCGTAGTATGATCACAGTAGCAATATTAACATGCTGATATAATGTTGCAATGTTTACTATCTAGTTTGGCAAGTTGGCAAACGTTTATACTTTGTATTAGATTTTATTTGTAGAACTGGTTTTAAACACTGAAACTGAACAAATGTTTGCCAGATATAAAATATATTGTCATCTCTTGAAAGGTCACTGTGACACCTGCACCCTCTTTGGACTACACCCTCACCCCCCTCTCTGGTGACCATTACACATCCTGTCTGTGTGGCAGTGAGCACAAGACCCTCAGCTGGACCATGACCCCATCAACCTTAGGTGAGGATCAAACTTTCTGCCACACTGTTGTAAGATGTGAAAAGTGAATGAACTTCTGCTCATGTTTTAACAACACAAAGATAAATGTGATGATAAAATAATATAACTCAAATTTGCAGGAATTTGCAGGGCCTAAAAATCTGATTTTTTTTTAGGGACTGTGAATGTGTCTGTAACTGCTGAGGCTGTAGCATCTCAAGCTTCATGTGACAATGAGATTGTGAGCGTGCCAGAGAGAGGTCGTATTGATGTGGTCACAAAATCTCTTATTGTAAAGGTTGGTGCTTGACAAAAAAACAGGTTTATTTATTAACTAAATTGTTTGTATTAATAAGAGTTTACCATATTTTTACTGTTAGTACTGACAGTTTTTCTCATTATGTGCCTTATATTTCCATCTTGTCCCTCCCAGGCTGAGGGAATCGAGGTGGAAAAGACTTACAACTGGCTGCTCTGTCACCACAGTTCACACAATATGTACATAAGTGAGAAAATTAATTAAATATAAGTGGGAGAAATAGAAAAGGAATAGAAATAGAATTAGGAAAAAGTCCGGAGAGTAGAAGAGCTTCTAAGTGGTTTTTGTATATTTACAATATTTACAGTTGTTGTTCACAGTTCTTGCACCAATTAGTTATTGCACATGGACAGGTATTGCACTGGGGGTTGTTCACACTGTTCATGTCATACAACATGGATTAAGCGTTCATCTGTGTGATGGCACTGGAAAAGAAACTGTCCTTGTGCCTGGTTGTTCTGGCGTACAGCATTCTCTAGCATCAACCAGAGGGGACCCAGTTTGTGACCCAGATGTGAGGGGTCTGCAGAAATCATCTCTGCACCAGTATAGGTTTAGTCTCTGTAGGTTGGCAGCAGTGATTCTTTCTGGAGCGGGAACTGTTGGAGACTCCTGACAACGCTGTTTACTGTGCAGCAGCAGCCTACGGCTCATCACCTCCCTGTTCATGTTTCTAACAGATTTTCCCCACTCAGCGACAAACTCGCTGAGAAACCGACTCTGGTAATTGGCAGCCCCATAGTCGGAAACGTGAAGTTAGAGATTCCAGTGACCATAGTCAAATTTTTCCAGGAGCCAGAGCCACATTGAGTCAAACTTGAAGCTGCTGGCTAAGGGTAGTCGTAAATATGGTAA